>NW_027364202.1:85000-92500 GCF_046119375.1 Phyllobates terribilis
CCGCGGCGGCAGGGCGCCCGGACGGAACGGGTATAGGCAGGGCGTGCGGCGTCCGGAGAGGATGCGGGATGGCATGGGGCTTCCCTGGGGGGGCCGGGGAACGGAGCCCTCGCAGCACCGGGAACATGTGCGGGAGGAGCGGCTCACTGTGCGGTGCATGGTCCCGAAGCGGCAGGCGTCTGGAAAACACCCCTTGCACGGGGAGGGCGAGGTGACTGGCCTCCGGAGGATGCCACGGCCGCCCCCGTCTCACCAACCGCACCCAAGACGACACACAGGGTCGCTCAGGGAGATGGCGTGCGGGGGTGGGCCTATGCGGCGCCACCGTCTGGCTTAGACCTGCCTCCGCCGCGGGGGGTCCTCGACCCACCGGCGGACAGGCACGAGGATTGGGAGAGGGGGGCTGGCCGTCGGGGTCCGCCGCGGCTCTGGCACTAACCCGGCGACGCTGAGGTCACATGGGTGGTCGTCGGCCTGGCCGTGTCGGCGTCGCCCTCCAGCGTAGTCCCTCTTCCCACTCGCGCCCGTAACCTCAAAGGGATGCCCGAGCGGCTTTTCTTCCCAGGGCTGCTCCCCGCCCAGGGCGGGAGCGCAGGGGGATCCCAGGTCGGCCTTTCACCGTACTCCCTACCTCTTGGCCCTCGTTCCTTCTCCCGTTCTCCATCTAACCCCTTGGCTCTGGGGTTTCCGCTCTCCCTCTCTCACTCTCTCTCCTGCTCCCTGGCCGAGCCGCCTGGGAGGACGAGGGTCGAGGGGGAAGGCAACGGTCGGGCTGGGGCACACCGCACGGTGAGAACCCCCTTCGCCTGCCTCCACACCTCTGTCGTCCTCCCCACTGACGTAGGGGCTCGGGAAAAGACTGGAAATCGCGAAGCTCGGCAGTGGCGCGGAGAGGCCACCCACCGCCGCCGCTGTCGCCACCGCCGCGGAGGCCGCCCTTTCGGACACGAGGGGCAGCGCGAGCCTCCGCTGGCCGGGTACGCATCTGGAAGAAAAGGGCCGCCCTCGGAGAAGATCGCTGTGCTTCCCCGCACAGGGAGCGATTCGGACGACGGGCCCCCACGCCTGGCTGGGTGGGCGCCCCGCCGTTCGCCCGTACGGGTCGTCGGACCACTGCCTTCGCTCGGTTCGGGTCAAACTCCCCACGGCTCGGCCACCTCCGCAGACGGGAGGCGAGGCCGGCATGCGCGCCCAAAGATAGGTGTCGGAAGCCCGGGGGTAGAGGAGGAAGGGGACCGCTCACCTTAAGCCAGCGCGGGCTCCAAAGCCCGGGCCGAGCGAGCGGCGCCACCTCCCCACCCGGGAGCGCTGCGCCAGATCGATCGGAGGAAGAGCAGGGGTGCATGTAGGGACTTGCCCAAGTACGGAGGCTGCAAACCCCTGTCGTCGGGAGATACGTGCCCACGAGTCCTGGAAGCGCGACTCGGGTACAGGCGCCCTTGCGGGGGGGTACTGGATGTGGAACAGCACTGGGGTCGAAGCCACAAAAGCATCCGCCCTCATGGAGCCTCTCCTCGGCCTAAAAATCCAGATTTTAGCCTTGACGGCGCCCCCATGTGGAGAACCAGGGCCCGCGGGGGGGTCTGGCCAGGCTCACTTCAACCCAGGAACACCTCTCTGACTTGGGATAGGCGACCGGCAAAAGTCCCCCCACGCAGCTGCGGAAGCCTGGGTTCAGCCAAGGTGCAGACCTCCAGCCGAACAGGGACTCATAGCCAAAACGCATACCCAGGCCTACGGAGGTGAAAACCAGCTTAAATGAGTCGAAATGTGTCGGGGCTGAGAGGTACCTCTCTCTCATATATTCTGCCGGTGGTGTGCAAAACTGGGTCTTTGCATGGAGTGTCACCCTATACCCACTTTAGGGACGCATGCAAAAAAGTGCCCGATCGCCTGGAACTGTCAGGCGGATTCGGCTCCCTGGAATTTCCTCATTCTGGTTCTTTTTCACTTTTTGTCTCTTTTGCGACATCTAGTGGGCAGGCTGCATTACTGCAACCGGGGACACCTCAAAACGCTTGGAACTGGGGAGCGGGCTCAATTTACAAACGTTTTGCGGGTCCTGGAAGTCAAAATTGTGACTTCTGAAAACGACTAAGTATCAAGGACTCATCGCGCGAATCGCTCTGGAACTGAAATCGGATGCGCGCACTGACATGCTCCCCTCTCTGGAAGTCTGACACAAGTTGAAAAATTTTCTAAGTCCCCAAAAATTTTTTTTTTCAACTTTTTTTCAATTTTCCCCCTGTGGGATATATATTTTACCCACACTTTTGGAGCCCTCCTGGGATGCCCTCTAACATACTAGAACCTCATTTTGTGGAAGTTTTCACAAAATTGTGAAATTTTCAAAAAAGTCAGAAATTTTGCAAAAACGACTAAGTATCAAGGACTCATCGCGCGAATCGCTCTGGAACTGAAATCGGATGCGCGCACTGACACGCTCCCCTGTCTGGAAGTCTGACAAAAGTTGAAAAATTTTCTAAGTCCCCAAAAATTTTTTTTTTCAACTTTTTTTCAATTTTCCCCCTGTGGGATATATATTTTACCCACACTTTTGGAGCCCTCCTGGGATGCCCTCTAACATACTAGAACCTCATTTTGTGGAAGTTTTCACAAAATTGTGAAATTTTCCAAAAAGTCAGAAATTTTGCAAAAACGACTAAGTATCAAGGACTCATCGCGCGAATCGCTCTGGAACTGAAATCGGATGCGCGCACTGACACGCTCCCCTGTCTGGAAGTCTGACAAAAGTTGAAAAATTTTCTAAGTCCCCAAAAATTTTTTTTTTCAACTTTTTTTCAATTTTCCCCCTGTGGGATATATATTTTACCCACACTTTTGGAGCCCTCCTGGGATGCCCTCTAACATACTAGAACCTCATTTTGTGGAAGTTTTCACAAAATTGTGAAATTTTCAAAAAGTCAGAAATTTTGCCAAAAACGACTAAGTATCAAGGACTCATCGCGCGAATCGCTCTGGAACTGAAATCGGATGCGCGCACTGACACGCTCCCCTGTCTGGAAGTCTGACACATGTGTGAAAATTTTCTAAGTCCCCAAAAATTTTTTTTTTCAACTTTTTTTCAATTTTCCCCCTGTGGGATATATATTTTACCCACACTTTTGGAGCCCTCCTGGGATGCCCTCTAACATACTAGAACCTCATTTTGTGGAAGTTTTCACAAAATTGTGAAATTTTCAAAAAGTCAGAAATTTTGCCAAAAACGACTAAGTATCAAGGACTCATCGCGCGAATCGCTCTGGAACTGAAATCGGATGCGCGCACTGACACGCTCCCCTGTCTGGAAGTCTGACAAAAGTTGAAAAATTTTCTAAGTCCCCAAAAATTTTTTTTTTCAACTTTTTTTCAATTTTCCCCCTGTGGGATATATATTTTACCCACACTTTTGGAGCCCTCCTGGGATGCCCTCTAACATACTAGAACCTCATTTTGTGGAAGTTTTCACAAAATTGTGAAATTTTCCAAAAAGTCAGAAATTTTGCAAAAACGACTAAGTATCAAGGACTCATCGCGCGAATCGCTCTGGAACTGAAATCGGATGCGCGCACTGACACGCTCCCCTGTCTGGAAGTCTGACAAAAGTTGAAAAATTTTCTAAGTCCCCAAAAATTTTTTTTTTCAACTTTTTTTCAATTTTCCCCCTGTGGGATATATATTTTACCCACACTTTTGGAGCCCTCCTGGGATGCCCTCTAACATACTAGAACCTCATTTTGTGGAAGTTTTCACAAAATTGTGAAATTTTCCAAAAAGTCAGAAATTTTGCAAAAACGACTAAGTATCAAGGACTCATCGCGCGAATCGCTCTGGAACTGAAATCGGATGCGCGCACTGACACGCTCCCCTGTCTGGAAGTCTGACAAAAGTTGAAAAATTTTCTAAGTCCCCAAAAATTTTTTTTTTCAACTTTTTTTCAATTTTCCCCCTGTGGGATATATATTTTACCCACACTTTTGGAGCCCTCCTGGGATGCCCTCTAACATACTAGAACCTCATTTTGTGGAAGTTTTCACAAAATTGTGAAATTTTCCAAAAAGTCAGAAATTTTGCAAAAACGACTAAGTATCAAGGACTCATCGCGCGAATCGCTCTGGAACTGAAATCGGATGCGCGCACTGACATGCTCCCCTCTCTGGAAGTCTGACACATGTGTGAAAATTTTCTAAGTCCCCAAAAATTTTTTTTTTCAACTTTTTTTCAATTTTCCCCCTGTGGGATATATATTTTACCCACACTTTTGGAGCCCTCCTGGGATGCCCTCTAACATACTAGAACCTCATTTTGTGGAAGTTTTCACAAAATTGTGAAATTTTCCAAAAAGTCAGAAATTTTGCAAAAACGACTAAGTATCAAGGACTCATCGCGCGAATCGCTCTGGAACTGAAATCGGATGCGCGCACTGACACGCTCCCCTGTCTGGAAGTCTGACAAAAGTTGAAAAATTTTCTAAGTCCCCAAAAATTTTTTTTTTCAACTTTTTTTCAATTTTCCCCCTGTGGGATATATATTTTACCCACACTTTTGGAGCCCTCCTGGGATGCCCTCTAACATACTAGAACCTCATTTTGTGGAAGTTTTCACAAAATTGTGAAATTTTCCAAAAAGTCAGAAATTTTGCAAAAACGACTAAGTATCAAGGACTCATCGCGCGAATCGCTCTGGAACTGAAATCGGATGCGCGCACTGACACGCTCCCCTGTCTGGAAGTCTGACAAAAGTTGAAAAATTTTCTAAGTCCCCAAAAATTTTTTTTTTCAACTTTTTTTCAATTTTCCCCCTGTGGGATATATATTTTACCCACACTTTTGGAGCCCTCCTGGGATGCCCTCTAACATACTAGAACCTCATTTTGTGGAAGTTTTCACAAAATTGTGAAATTTTCCAAAAAGTCAGAAATTTTGCAAAAACGACTAAGTATCAAGGACTCATCGCGCGAATCGCTCTGGAACTGAAATCGGATGCGCGCACTGACATGCTCCCCTCTCTGGAAGTCTGACACATGTGTGAAAATTTTCTAAGTCCCCAAAAATTTTTTTTTTCAACTTTTTTTCAATTTTCCCCCTGTGGGATATATATTTTACCCACACTTTTGGAGCCCTCCTGGGATGCCCTCTAACATACTAGAACCTCATTTTGTGGAAGTTTTCACAAAATTGTGAAATTTTCAAAAAGTCAGAAATTTTGCCAAAAACGACTAAGTATCAAGGACTCATCGCGCGAATCGCTCTGGAACTGAAATCGGATGCGCGCACTGACACGCTCCCCTGTCTGGAAGTCTGACACATGTGTGAAAATTTTCTAAGTCCCCAAAAATTTTTTTTTTCAACTTTTTTTCAATTTTCCCCCTGTGGGATATATATTTTACCCACACTTTTGGAGCCCTCCTGGGATGCCCTCTAACATACTAGAACCTCATTTTGTGGAAGTTTTCACAAAATTGTGAAATTTTCAAAAAGTCAGAAATTTTGCCAAAAACGACTAAGTATCAAGGACTCATCGCGCGAATCGCTCTGGAACTGAAATCGGATGCGCGCACTGACACGCTCCCCTGTCTGGAAGTCTGACAAAAGTTGAAAAATTTTCTAAGTCCCCAAAAATTTTTTTTTTCAACTTTTTTTCAATTTTCCCCCTGTGGGATATATATTTTACCCACACTTTTGGAGCCCTCCTGGGATGCCCTCTAACATACTAGAACCTCATTTTGTGGAAGTTTTCACAAAATTGTGAAATTTTCCAAAAAGTCAGAAATTTTGCAAAAACGACTAAGTATCAAGGACTCATCGCGCGAATCGCTCTGGAACTGAAATCGGATGCGCGCACTGACATGCTCCCCTCTCTGGAAGTCTGACACATGTGTGAAAATTTTCTAAGTCCCCAAAAATTTTTTTTTTCAACTTTTTTTCAATTTTCCCCCTGGGGGATATATATTTTACCCACACTTTTGGAGCCCTCCTGGGATGCCCTCTAACATACTAGAACCTCATTTTGTGGAAGTTTTCACAAAATTGTGAAATTTTCAAAAAGTCAGAAATTTTGCCAAAAACGACTAAGTATCAAGGACTCATCGCGCGAATCGCTCTGGAACTGAAATCGGATGCGCGCACTGACACGCTCCCCTGTCTGGAAGTCTGACAAAAGTTGAAAAATTTTCTAAGTCCCCAAAAATTTTTTTTTTCAACTTTTTTTCAATTTTCCCCCTGTGGGATATATATTTTACCCACACTTTTGGAGCCCTCCTGGGATGCCCTCTAACATACTAGAACCTCATTTTGTGGAAGTTTTCACAAAATTGTGAAATTTTCCAAAAAGTCAGAAATTTTGCAAAAACGACTAAGTATCAAGGACTCATCGCGCGAATCGCTCTGGAACTGAAATCGGATGCGCGCACTGACACGCTCCCCTGTCTGGAAGTCTGACAAAAGTTGAAAAATTTTCTAAGTCCCCAAAAATTTTTTTTTTCAACTTTTTTTCAATTTTCCCCCTGTGGGATATATATTTTACCCACACTTTTGGAGCCCTCCTGGGATGCCCTCTAACATACTAGAACCTCATTTTGTGGAAGTTTTCACAAAATTGTGAAATTTTCAAAAAGTCAGAAATTTTGCCAAAAACGACTAAGTATCAAGGACTCATCGCGCGAATCGCTCTGGAACTGAAATCGGATGCGCGCACTGACACGCTCCCCTGTCTGGAAGTCTGACAAAAGTTGAAAAATTTTCTAAGTCCCCAAAAATTTTTTTTTTCAACTTTTTTTCAATTTTCCCCCTGTGGGATATATATTTTACCCACACTTTTGGAGCCCTCCTGGGATGCCCTCTAACATACTAGAACCTCATTTTGTGGAAGTTTTCACAAAATTGTGAAATTTTCCAAAAAGTCAGAAATTTTGCAAAAACGACTAAGTATCAAGGACTCATCGCGCGAATCGCTCTGGAACTGAAATCGGATGCGCGCACTGACACGCTCCCCTGTCTGGAAGTCTGACAAAAGTTGAAAAATTTTCTAAGTCCCCAAAAATTTTTTTTTTCAACTTTTTTTCAATTTTCCCCCTGTGGGATATATATTTTACCCACACTTTTGGAGCCCTCCTGGGATGCCCTCTAACATACTAGAACCTCATTTTGTGGAAGTTTTCACAAAATTGTGAAATTTTCCAAAAAGTCAGAAATTTTGCAAAAACGACTAAGTATCAAGGACTCATCGCGCGAATCGCTCTGGAACTGAAATCGGATGCGCGCACTGACATGCTCCCCTCTCTGGAAGTCTGACACATGTGTGAAAATTTTCTAAGTCCCCAAAAATTTTTTTTTTCAACTTTTTTTCAATTTTCCCCCTGTGGGATATATATTTTACCCACACTTTTGGAGCCCTCCTGGGATGCCCTCTAACATACTAGAACCTCATTTTGTGGAAGTTTTCACAAAATTGTGAAATTTTCAAAAAGTCAGAAATTTTGCCAAAAACGACTAAGTATCA
>NW_027364202.1:115000-117500 GCF_046119375.1 Phyllobates terribilis
CGCCCGGACGGAACGGGTATAGGCAGGGCGTGCGGCGTCCGGAGAGGATGCGGGATGGCATGGGGCTTCCCTGGGGGGGCCGGGGAACGGAGCCCTCGCAGCACCGGGAACATGTGCGGGAGGAGCGGCTCACTGTGCGGTGCATGGTCCCGAAGCGGCAGGCGTCTGGAAAACACCCCTTGCACGGGGAGGGCGAGGTGACTGGCCTCCGGAGGATGCCACGGCCGCCCCCGTCTCACCAACCGCACCCAAGACGACACACAGGGTCGCTCAGGGAGATGGCGTGCGGGGGTGGGCCTATGCGGCGCCACCGTCTGGCTTAGACCTGCCTCCGCCGCGGGGGGTCCTCGACCCACCGGCGGACAGGCACGAGGATTGGGAGAGGGGGGCTGGCCGTCGGGGTCCGCCGCGGCTCTGGCACTAACCCGGCGACGCTGAGGTCACGTGGGTGGTCGTCGGCCTGGCCGTGTCGGCGTCGCCCTCCAGCGTAGTCCCTCTTCCCACTCGCGCCCGTAACCTCAAAGGGATGCCCGAGCGGCTTTTCTTCCCAGGGCTGCTCCCCGCCCAGGGCGGGAGCGCAGGGGGATCCCAGGTCGGCCTTTCACCGTACTCCCTACCTCTTGGCCCTCGTTCCTTCTCCCGTTCTCCATCTAACCCCTTGGCTCTGGGGTTTCCGCTCTCCCTCTCTCACTCTCTCTCCTGCTCCCTGGCCGAGCCGCCTGGGAGGACGAGGGTCGAGGGGGAAGGCAACGGTCGGGCTGGGGCACACCGCACGGTGAGAACCCCCTTCGCCTGCCTCCACACCTCTGTCGTCCTCCCCACTGACGTAGGGGCTCGGGAAAAGACTGGAAATCGCGAAGCTCGGCAGTGGCGCGGAGAGGCCACCCACCGCCGCCGCTGTCGCCACCGCCGCGGAGGCCGCCCTTTCGGACACGAGGGGCAGCGCGAGCCTCCGCTGGCCGGGTACGCATCTGGAAGAAAAGGGCCGCCCTCGGAGAAGATCGCTGTGCTTCCCCGCACAGGGAGCGATTCGGACGACGGGCCCCCACGCCTGGCTGGGTGGGCGCCCCGCCGTTCGCCCGTACGGGTCGTCGGACCACTGCCTTCGCTCGGTTCGGGTCAAACTCCCCACGGCTCGGCCACCTCCGCAGACGGGAGGCGAGGCCGGCATGCGCGCCCAAAGATAGGTGTCGGAAGCCCGGGGGTAGAGGAGGAAGGGGACCGCTCACCTTAAGCCAGCGCGGGCTCCAAAGCCCGGGCCGAGCGAGCGGCGCCACCTCCCCACCCGGGAGCGCTGCGCCAGATCGATCGGAGGAAGAGCAGGGGTGCATGTAGGGACTTGCCCAAGTACGGAGGCTGCAAACCCCTGTCGTCGGGAGATACGTGCCCACGAGTCCTGGAAGCGCGACTCGGGTACAGGCGCCCTTGCGGGGGGGTACTGGATGTGGAACAGCACTGGGGTCGAAGCCACAAAAGCATCCGCCCTCATGGAGCCTCTCCTCGGCCTAAAAATCCAGATTTTAGCCTTGACGGCGCCCCCATGTGGAGAACCAGGGCCCGCGGGGGGGTCTGGCCAGGCTCACTTCAACCCAGGAACACCTCTCTGACTTGGGATAGGCGACCGGCAAAAGTCCCCCCACGCAGCTGCGGAAGCCTGGGTTCAGCCAAGGTGCAGACCTCCAGCCGAACAGGGACTCATAGCCAAAACGCATACCCAGGCCTACGGAGGTGAAAACCAGCTTAAATGAGTCGAAATGTGTCGGGGCTGAGAGGTACCTCTCTCTCATATATTCTGCCGGTGGTGTGCAAAACTGGGTCTTTGCATGGAGTGTCACCCTATACCCACTTTAGGGACGCATGCAAAAAAGTGCCCGATCGCCTGGAACTGTCAGGCGGATTCGGCTCCCTGGAATTTCCTCATTCTGGTTCTTTTTCACTTTTTGTCTCTTTTGCGACATCTAGTGGGCAGGCTGCATTACTGCAACCGGGGACACCTCAAAACGCTTGGAACTGGGGAGCGGGCTCAATTTACAAACGTTTTGCGGGTCCTGGAAGTCAAAATTGTGACTTCTGAAAACGACTAAGTATCAAGGACTCATCGCGCGAATCGCTCTGGAACTGAAATCGGATGCGCGCACTGACATGCTCCCCTCTCTGGAAGTCTGACACAAGTTGAAAAATTTTCTAAGTCCCCAAAAATTTTTTTTTTCAACTTTTTTTCAATTTTCCCCCTGTGGGATATATATTTTACCCACACTTTTGGAGCCCTCCTGGGATGCCCTCTAACATACTAGAACCTCATTTTGTGGAAGTTTTCACAAAATTGTGAAATTTTCAAAAAAGTCAGAAATTTTGCAAAAACGACTAAGTATCAAGGACTCATCGCGCGAATCGCTCTGGAACTGAAATCGGATGCGCGCACTGACATGCTCCCCTCTCTGGAAGTCTGACACATGTGTGAAAATTTTCTAAGTCCCCAAAAATTTTTTTTTTCAACTTT
>NW_027364202.1:127500-137500 GCF_046119375.1 Phyllobates terribilis
CCTCCGGAGGATGCCACGGCCGCCCCCGTCTCACCAACCGCACCCAAGACGACACACAGGGTCGCTCAGGGAGATGGCGTGCGGGGGTGGGCCTATGCGGCGCCACCGTCTGGCTTAGACCTGCCTCCGCCGCGGGGGGTCCTCGACCCACCGGCGGACAGGCACGAGGATTGGGAGAGGGGGGCTGGCCGTCGGGGTCCGCCGCGGCTCTGGCACTAACCCGGCGACGCTGAGGTCACATGGGTGGTCGTCGGCCTGGCCGTGTCGGCGTCGCCCTCCAGCGTAGTCCCTCTTCCCACTCGCGCCCGTAACCTCAAAGGGATGCCCGAGCGGCTTTTCTTCCCAGGGCTGCTCCCCGCCCAGGGCGGGAGCGCAGGGGGATCCCAGGTCGGCCTTTCACCGTACTCCCTACCTCTTGGCCCTCGTTCCTTCTCCCGTTCTCCATCTAACCCCTTGGCTCTGGGGTTTCCGCTCTCCCTCTCTCACTCTCTCTCCTGCTCCCTGGCCGAGCCGCCTGGGAGGACGAGGGTCGAGGGGGAAGGCAACGGTCGGGCTGGGGCACACCGCACGGTGAGAACCCCCTTCGCCTGCCTCCACACCTCTGTCGTCCTCCCCACTGACGTAGGGGCTCGGGAAAAGACTGGAAATCGCGAAGCTCGGCAGTGGCGCGGAGAGGCCACCCACCGCCGCCGCTGTCGCCACCGCCGCGGAGGCCGCCCTTTCGGACACGAGGGGCAGCGCGAGCCTCCGCTGGCCGGGTACGCATCTGGAAGAAAAGGGCCGCCCTCGGAGAAGATCGCTGTGCTTCCCCGCACAGGGAGCGATTCGGACGACGGGCCCCCACGCCTGGCTGGGTGGGCGCCCCGCCGTTCGCCCGTACGGGTCGTCGGACCACTGCCTTCGCTCGGTTCGGGTCAAACTCCCCACGGCTCGGCCACCTCCGCAGACGGGAGGCGAGGCCGGCATGCGCGCCCAAAGATAGGTGTCGGAAGCCCGGGGGTAGAGGAGGAAGGGGACCGCTCACCTTAAGCCAGCGCGGGCTCCAAAGCCCGGGCCGAGCGAGCGGCGCCACCTCCCCACCCGGGAGCGCTGCGCCAGATCGATCGGAGGAAGAGCAGGGGTGCATGTAGGGACTTGCCCAAGTACGGAGGCTGCAAACCCCTGTCGTCGGGAGATACGTGCCCACGAGTCCTGGAAGCGCGACTCGGGTACAGGCGCCCTTGCGGGGGGGTACTGGATGTGGAACAGCACTGGGGTCGAAGCCACAAAAGCATCCGCCCTCATGGAGCCTCTCCTCGGCCTAAAAATCCAGATTTTAGCCTTGACGGCGCCCCCATGTGGAGAACCAGGGCCCGCGGGGGGGTCTGGCCAGGCTCACTTCAACCCAGGAACACCTCTCTGACTTGGGATAGGCGACCGGCAAAAGTCCCCCCACGCAGCTGCGGAAGCCTGGGTTCAGCCAAGGTGCAGACCTCCAGCCGAACAGGGACTCATAGCCAAAACGCATACCCAGGCCTACGGAGGTGAAAACCAGCTTAAATGAGTCGAAATGTGTCGGGGCTGAGAGGTACCTCTCTCTCATATATTCTGCCGGTGGTGTGCAAAACTGGGTCTTTGCATGGAGTGTCACCCTATACCCACTTTAGGGACGCATGCAAAAAAGTGCCCGATCGCCTGGAACTGTCAGGCGGATTCGGCTCCCTGGAATTTCCTCATTCTGGTTCTTTTTCACTTTTTGTCTCTTTTGCGACATCTAGTGGGCAGGCTGCATTACTGCAACCGGGGACACCTCAAAACGCTTGGAACTGGGGAGCGGGCTCAATTTACAAACGTTTTGCGGGTCCTGGAAGTCAAAATTGTGACTTCTGAAAACGACTAAGTATCAAGGACTCATCGCGCGAATCGCTCTGGAACTGAAATCGGATGCGCGCACTGACATGCTCCCCTCTCTGGAAGTCTGACACAAGTTGAAAAATTTTCTAAGTCCCCAAAAATTTTTTTTTTCAACTTTTTTTCAATTTTCCCCCTGTGGGATATATATTTTACCCACACTTTTGGAGCCCTCCTGGGATGCCCTCTAACATACTAGAACCTCATTTTGTGGAAGTTTTCACAAAATTGTGAAATTTTCAAAAAAGTCAGAAATTTTGCAAAAACGACTAAGTATCAAGGACTCATCGCGCGAATCGCTCTGGAACTGAAATCGGATGCGCGCACTGACACGCTCCCCTGTCTGGAAGTCTGACAAAAGTTGAAAAATTTTCTAAGTCCCCAAAAATTTTTTTTTTCAACTTTTTTTCAATTTTCCCCCTGTGGGATATATATTTTACCCACACTTTTGGAGCCCTCCTGGGATGCCCTCTAACATACTAGAACCTCATTTTGTGGAAGTTTTCACAAAATTGTGAAATTTTCCAAAAAGTCAGAAATTTTGCAAAAACGACTAAGTATCAAGGACTCATCGCGCGAATCGCTCTGGAACTGAAATCGGATGCGCGCACTGACACGCTCCCCTGTCTGGAAGTCTGACAAAAGTTGAAAAATTTTCTAAGTCCCCAAAAATTTTTTTTTTCAACTTTTTTTCAATTTTCCCCCTGTGGGATATATATTTTACCCACACTTTTGGAGCCCTCCTGGGATGCCCTCTAACATACTAGAACCTCATTTTGTGGAAGTTTTCACAAAATTGTGAAATTTTCAAAAAGTCAGAAATTTTGCCAAAAACGACTAAGTATCAAGGACTCATCGCGCGAATCGCTCTGGAACTGAAATCGGATGCGCGCACTGACACGCTCCCCTGTCTGGAAGTCTGACACATGTGTGAAAATTTTCTAAGTCCCCAAAAATTTTTTTTTTCAACTTTTTTTCAATTTTCCCCCTGTGGGATATATATTTTACCCACACTTTTGGAGCCCTCCTGGGATGCCCTCTAACATACTAGAACCTCATTTTGTGGAAGTTTTCACAAAATTGTGAAATTTTCAAAAAGTCAGAAATTTTGCCAAAAACGACTAAGTATCAAGGACTCATCGCGCGAATCGCTCTGGAACTGAAATCGGATGCGCGCACTGACACGCTCCCCTGTCTGGAAGTCTGACAAAAGTTGAAAAATTTTCTAAGTCCCCAAAAATTTTTTTTTTCAACTTTTTTTCAATTTTCCCCCTGTGGGATATATATTTTACCCACACTTTTGGAGCCCTCCTGGGATGCCCTCTAACATACTAGAACCTCATTTTGTGGAAGTTTTCACAAAATTGTGAAATTTTCCAAAAAGTCAGAAATTTTGCAAAAACGACTAAGTATCAAGGACTCATCGCGCGAATCGCTCTGGAACTGAAATCGGATGCGCGCACTGACACGCTCCCCTGTCTGGAAGTCTGACAAAAGTTGAAAAATTTTCTAAGTCCCCAAAAATTTTTTTTTTCAACTTTTTTTCAATTTTCCCCCTGTGGGATATATATTTTACCCACACTTTTGGAGCCCTCCTGGGATGCCCTCTAACATACTAGAACCTCATTTTGTGGAAGTTTTCACAAAATTGTGAAATTTTCCAAAAAGTCAGAAATTTTGCAAAAACGACTAAGTATCAAGGACTCATCGCGCGAATCGCTCTGGAACTGAAATCGGATGCGCGCACTGACACGCTCCCCTGTCTGGAAGTCTGACAAAAGTTGAAAAATTTTCTAAGTCCCCAAAAATTTTTTTTTTCAACTTTTTTTCAATTTTCCCCCTGTGGGATATATATTTTACCCACACTTTTGGAGCCCTCCTGGGATGCCCTCTAACATACTAGAACCTCATTTTGTGGAAGTTTTCACAAAATTGTGAAATTTTCCAAAAAGTCAGAAATTTTGCAAAAACGACTAAGTATCAAGGACTCATCGCGCGAATCGCTCTGGAACTGAAATCGGATGCGCGCACTGACATGCTCCCCTCTCTGGAAGTCTGACACATGTGTGAAAATTTTCTAAGTCCCCAAAAATTTTTTTTTTCAACTTTTTTTCAATTTTCCCCCTGTGGGATATATATTTTACCCACACTTTTGGAGCCCTCCTGGGATGCCCTCTAACATACTAGAACCTCATTTTGTGGAAGTTTTCACAAAATTGTGAAATTTTCCAAAAAGTCAGAAATTTTGCAAAAACGACTAAGTATCAAGGACTCATCGCGCGAATCGCTCTGGAACTGAAATCGGATGCGCGCACTGACACGCTCCCCTGTCTGGAAGTCTGACAAAAGTTGAAAAATTTTCTAAGTCCCCAAAAATTTTTTTTTTCAACTTTTTTTCAATTTTCCCCCTGTGGGATATATATTTTACCCACACTTTTGGAGCCCTCCTGGGATGCCCTCTAACATACTAGAACCTCATTTTGTGGAAGTTTTCACAAAATTGTGAAATTTTCCAAAAAGTCAGAAATTTTGCAAAAACGACTAAGTATCAAGGACTCATCGCGCGAATCGCTCTGGAACTGAAATCGGATGCGCGCACTGACATGCTCCCCTCTCTGGAAGTCTGACACATGTGTGAAAATTTTCTAAGTCCCCAAAAATTTTTTTTTTCAACTTTTTTTCAATTTTCCCCCTGTGGGATATATATTTTACCCACACTTTTGGAGCCCTCCTGGGATGCCCTCTAACATACTAGAACCTCATTTTGTGGAAGTTTTCACAAAATTGTGAAATTTTCAAAAAGTCAGAAATTTTGCCAAAAACGACTAAGTATCAAGGACTCATCGCGCGAATCGCTCTGGAACTGAAATCGGATGCGCGCACTGACACGCTCCCCTGTCTGGAAGTCTGACACATGTGTGAAAATTTTCTAAGTCCCCAAAAATTTTTTTTTTCAACTTTTTTTCAATTTTCCCCCTGTGGGATATATATTTTACCCACACTTTTGGAGCCCTCCTGGGATGCCCTCTAACATACTAGAACCTCATTTTGTGGAAGTTTTCACAAAATTGTGAAATTTTCAAAAAGTCAGAAATTTTGCCAAAAACGACTAAGTATCAAGGACTCATCGCGCGAATCGCTCTGGAACTGAAATCGGATGCGCGCACTGACACGCTCCCCTGTCTGGAAGTCTGACAAAAGTTGAAAAATTTTCTAAGTCCCCAAAAATTTTTTTTTTCAACTTTTTTTCAATTTTCCCCCTGTGGGATATATATTTTACCCACACTTTTGGAGCCCTCCTGGGATGCCCTCTAACATACTAGAACCTCATTTTGTGGAAGTTTTCACAAAATTGTGAAATTTTCCAAAAAGTCAGAAATTTTGCAAAAACGACTAAGTATCAAGGACTCATCGCGCGAATCGCTCTGGAACTGAAATCGGATGCGCGCACTGACATGCTCCCCTCTCTGGAAGTCTGACACATGTGTGAAAATTTTCTAAGTCCCCAAAAATTTTTTTTTTCAACTTTTTTTCAATTTTCCCCCTGTGGGATATATATTTTACCCACACTTTTGGAGCCCTCCTGGGATGCCCTCTAACATACTAGAACCTCATTTTGTGGAAGTTTTCACAAAATTGTGAAATTTTCAAAAAGTCAGAAATTTTGCCAAAAACGACTAAGTATCAAGGACTCATCGCGCGAATCGCTCTGGAACTGAAATCGGATGCGCGCACTGACACGCTCCCCTGTCTGGAAGTCTGACAAAAGTTGAAAAATTTTCTAAGTCCCCAAAAATTTTTTTTTTCAACTTTTTTTCAATTTTCCCCCTGTGGGATATATATTTTACCCACACTTTTGGAGCCCTCCTGGGATGCCCTCTAACATACTAGAACCTCATTTTGTGGAAGTTTTCACAAAATTGTGAAATTTTCCAAAAAGTCAGAAATTTTGCAAAAACGACTAAGTATCAAGGACTCATCGCGCGAATCGCTCTGGAACTGAAATCGGATGCGCGCACTGACACGCTCCCCTGTCTGGAAGTCTGACAAAAGTTGAAAAATTTTCTAAGTCCCCAAAAATTTTTTTTTTCAACTTTTTTTCAATTTTCCCCCTGTGGGATATATATTTTACCCACACTTTTGGAGCCCTCCTGGGATGCCCTCTAACATACTAGAACCTCATTTTGTGGAAGTTTTCACAAAATTGTGAAATTTTCAAAAAGTCAGAAATTTTGCCAAAAACGACTAAGTATCAAGGACTCATCGCGCGAATCGCTCTGGAACTGAAATCGGATGCGCGCACTGACACGCTCCCCTGTCTGGAAGTCTGACAAAAGTTGAAAAATTTTCTAAGTCCCCAAAAATTTTTTTTTTCAACTTTTTTTCAATTTTCCCCCTGTGGGATATATATTTTACCCACACTTTTGGAGCCCTCCTGGGATGCCCTCTAACATACTAGAACCTCATTTTGTGGAAGTTTTCACAAAATTGTGAAATTTTCCAAAAAGTCAGAAATTTTGCAAAAACGACTAAGTATCAAGGACTCATCGCGCGAATCGCTCTGGAACTGAAATCGGATGCGCGCACTGACACGCTCCCCTGTCTGGAAGTCTGACAAAAGTTGAAAAATTTTCTAAGTCCCCAAAAATTTTTTTTTTCAACTTTTTTTCAATTTTCCCCCTGTGGGATATATATTTTACCCACACTTTTGGAGCCCTCCTGGGATGCCCTCTAACATACTAGAACCTCATTTTGTGGAAGTTTTCACAAAATTGTGAAATTTTCCAAAAAGTCAGAAATTTTGCAAAAACGACTAAGTATCAAGGACTCATCGCGCGAATCGCTCTGGAACTGAAATCGGATGCGCGCACTGACATGCTCCCCTCTCTGGAAGTCTGACACATGTGTGAAAATTTTCTAAGTCCCCAAAAATTTTTTTTTTCAACTTTTTTTCAATTTTCCCCCTGTGGGATATATATTTTACCCACACTTTTGGAGCCCTCCTGGGATGCCCTCTAACATACTAGAACCTCATTTTGTGGAAGTTTTCACAAAATTGTGAAATTTTCAAAAAGTCAGAAATTTTGCCAAAAACGACTAAGTATCAAGGACTCATCGCGCGAATCGCTCTGGAACTGAAATCGGATGCGCGCACTGACATGCTCCCCTCTCTGGAAGTCTGACACATGTGTGAAAATTTTCTAAGTCCCCAAAAATTTTTTTTTTCAACTTTTTTTCAATTTTCCCCCTGTGGGATATATATTTTACCCACACTTTTGGAGCCCTCCTGGGATGCCCTCTAACATACTAGAACCTCATTTTGTGGAAGTTTTCACAAAATTGTGAAATTTTCAAAAAGTCAGAAATTTTGCCAAAAACGACTAAGTATCAAGGACTCATCGCGCGAATCGCTCTGGAACTGAAATCGGATGCGCGCACTGACACGCTCCCCTGTCTGGAAGTCTGACACATGTGTGAAAATTTTCTAAGTCCCCAAAAATTTTTTTTTTCAACTTTTTTTCAATTTTCCCCCTGTGGGATATATATTTTACCCACACTTTTGGAGCCCTCCTGGGATGCCCTCTAACATACTAGAACCTCATTTTGTGGAAGTTTTCACAAAATTGTGAAATTTTCAAAAAGTCAGAAATTTTGCCAAAAACGACTAAGTATCAAGGACTCATCGCGCGAATCGCTCTGGAACTGAAATCGGATGCGCGCACTGACACGCTCCCCTGTCTGGAAGTCTGACAAAAGTTGAAAAATTTTCTAAGTCCCCAAAAATTTTTTTTTTCAACTTTTTTTCAATTTTCCCCCTGTGGGATATATATTTTACCCACACTTTTGGAGCCCTCCTGGGATGCCCTCTAACATACTAGAACCTCATTTTGTGGAAGTTTTCACAAAATTGTGAAATTTTCCAAAAAGTCAGAAATTTTGCAAAAACGACTAAGTATCAAGGACTCATCGCGCGAATCGCTCTGGAACTGAAATCGGATGCGCGCACTGACACGCTCCCCTGTCTGGAAGTCTGACAAAAGTTGAAAAATTTTCTAAGTCCCCAAAAATTTTTTTTTTCAACTTTTTTTCAATTTTCCCCCTGTGGGATATATATTTTACCCACACTTTTGGAGCCCTCCTGGGATGCCCTCTAACATACTAGAACCTCATTTTGTGGAAGTTTTCACAAAATTGTGAAATTTTCAAAAAGTCAGAAATTTTGCCAAAAACGACTAAGTATCAAGGACTCATCGCGCGAATCGCTCTGGAACTGAAATCGGATGCGCGCACTGACACGCTCCCCTGTCTGGAAGTCTGACACATGTGTGAAAATTTTCTAAGTCCCCAAAAATTTTTTTTTTCAACTTTTTTTCAATTTTCCCCCTGTGGGATATATATTTTACCCACACTTTTGGAGCCCTCCTGGGATGCCCTCTAACATACTAGAACCTCATTTTGTGGAAGTTTTCACAAAATTGTGAAATTTTCAAAAAGTCAGAAATTTTGCCAAAAACGACTAAGTATCAAGGACTCATCGCGCGAATCGCTCTGGAACTGAAATCGGATGCGCGCACTGACACGCTCCCCTGTCTGGAAGTCTGACAAAAGTTGAAAAATTTTCTAAGTCCCCAAAAATTTTTTTTTTCAACTTTTTTTCAATTTTCCCCCTGTGGGATATATATTTTACCCACACTTTTGGAGCCCTCCTGGGATGCCCTCTAACATACTAGAACCTCATTTTGTGGAAGTTTTCACAAAATTGTGAAATTTTCAAAAAAGTCAGAAATTTTGCAAAAACGACTAAGTATCAAGGACTCATCGCGCGAATCGCTCTGGAACTGAAATCGGATGCGCGCACTGACATGCTCCCCTCTCTGGAAGTCTGACACATGTGTGAAAATTTTCTAAGTCCCCAAAAATTTTTTTTTTCAACTTTTTTTCAATTTTCCCCCTGTGGGATATATATTTTACCCACACTTTTGGAGCCCTCCTGGGATGCCCTCTAACATACTAGAACCTCATTTTGTGGAAGTTTTCACAAAATTGTGAAATTTTCAAAAAGTCAGAAATTTTGCCAAAAACGACTAAGTATCAAGGACTCATCGCGCGAATCGCTCTGGAACTGAAATCGGATGCGCGCACTGACACGCTCCCCTGTCTGGAAGTCTGACAAAAGTTGAAAAATTTTCTAAGTCCCCAAAAATTTTTTTTTTCAACTTTTTTTCAATTTTCCCCCTGTGGGATATATATTTTACCCACACTTTTGGAGCCCTCCTGGGATGCCCTCTAACATACTAGAACCTCATTTTGTGGAAGTTTTCACAAAATTGTGAAATTTTCCAAAAAGTCAGAAATTTTGCAAAAACGACTAAGTATCAAGGACTCATCGCGCGAATCGCTCTGGAACTGAAATCGGATGCGCGCACTGACACGCTCCCCTGTCTGGAAGTCTGACAAAAGTTGAAAAATTTTCTAAGTCCCCAAAAATTTTTTTTTTCAACTTTTTTTCAATTTTCCCCCTGTGGGATATATATTTTACCCACACTTTTGGAGCCCTCCTGGGATGCCCTCTAACATACTAGAACCTCATTTTGTGGAAGTTTTCACAAAATTGTGAAATTTTCCAAAAAGTCAGAAATTTTGCAAAAACGACTAAGTATCAAGGACTCATCGCGCGAATCGCTCTGGAACTGAAATCGGATGCGCGCACTGACATGCTCCCCTGTCTGGAAGTCTGACACATGTGTGAAAATTTTCTAAGTCCCCAAAAATTTTTTTTTTCAACTTTTTTTCAATTTTCCCCCTGTGGGATATATATTTTACCCACACTTTTGGAGCCCTCCTGGGATGCCCTCTAACATACTAGAACCTCATTTTGTGGAAGTTTTCACAAAATTGTGAAATTTTCAAAAAGTCAGAAATTTTGCCAAAAACGACTAAGTATCAAGGACTCATCGCGCGAATCGCTCTGGAACTGAAATCGGATGCGCGCACTGACACGCTCCCCTGTCTGGAAGTCTGACAAAAGTTGAAAAATTTTCTAAGTCCCCAAAAATTTTTTTTTTCAACTTTTTTTCAATTTTCCCCCTGTGGGATATATATTTTACCC
>NW_027364202.1:142500-250000 GCF_046119375.1 Phyllobates terribilis
TCTCATCCTCATTGAGCTGCTCCAAGGGTGAGGGCTGGCTAGGGGTCGCCCTGGAGGCACCTGTAGCCAGCTCTCATCCTCATTGAGCTGCTCCAAGGGTGAGGGCTGGCTAGGGGTCGCCCTGGAGGCACCTGTAGCCAGCTCTCATCCTCATTGAGCTGCTCCAAGGGTGAGGGCTGGCTAGGGGTCGCCCTGGAGGCACCTGTAGCCAGCTCTCATCCTCATTCAGCTGCTCCAAGGGTGAGGGCTGGCTAGGGGTCGCCCTGGAGGCACCTGTAGCCAGCTCTCATCCTCATTCAGCTGCTCCAAGGGTGAGGGCTGGCTAGGGGTCGCCCTGGAGGCACCTGTAGCCAGCTCTCATCCTCATTGAGCTGCTCCAAGGGTGAGGGCTGGCTAGGGGTCGCCCTGGAGGCACCTGTAGCCAGCTCTCATCCTCATTGAGCTATTCCAAGGGTGAGGGCTGGCTACGTGTCGCCCTGGAGGCACTTGTAGCCAGCTCTCATCCTCATTGAGCGTGATAACGGACGCTGCGCTGAACGGCGGCGCATAGGAACGGGCGGTGAAATAAGCGCGCCAAAAAAACTATAAAGTTTACGTTTTTTTTCCGTAATTCATCAGATGAGGGTGATAACGGATGCTGCGCTGAACGGCGGCGCGTAGGAACGGGCGGTGAAATAAGCGCGCCAAAAAAACTATAAAGTTTACGTTTTTTTTCCGTAATTCATCAGATGAGCGTGATAACGGAAGCTGCGCTGAACGGCGGCGCGTAGGAACGGGCGGTGAAATAAGCGCGCCAAAAAAGCTATAAAGTGTACGTTTTTTTTTCCATAATTCATTAGATGAGCGTGATAACGGAAGCTGCGTTGAACGGCGGCGCGTAGGAACGGGCGGTGAAATAAGCGCGCCAAAAAAACTATAAAGTTTACGTTTTTTTTCCGTAATTCATCAGATGAGCGTGATAACGGACGCTGCGCTGAATGGCGGTGCGTAGGAACGGGCGGTGAAATAAGCGCGCCAAAAAAACTATAAAGTTTACGTTTTTTTTCCGTAATTCATCAGATGAGCGTGATAACGGATGCTGTGCTGAACGGCGGCACGTAGGAACGGGCGGTGAAATAAGTGCGCCAAAAAAACGATAAAGTTTACGTTTTTTTTCTGTAATTTATCAGATGAGCGTGATAACGGACGCAGCCCTTAACGGCGGCGTCAGAGCGACTTTTTTTTGTTGCAGATTGAATTTTAAGTGCTTTTGGTATCATCAAACCTGTAGCCAGCTCTCATCCTCATTGAGCTATTCCAAGGGTAAGGGCTGGCTAGGGGTCGCCCTGGAGGCACCTGTAGCCAGCTCTCATCCTCATTGAGCTGCTCCAAGGGTGAGGGCTGGCTAGGGGTCGCCCTGGAGGCACCTGTAGCCAGCTCTCATCCTCATTGAGCTGCTCCAAGGGTGAGGGCTGGCTAGGGGTCGCCCTGGAGGCACCTGTAGCCAGCTCTCATCCTCATTGAGCTGCTCCAAGGGTGAGGGCTGGCTAGGGGTCGCCCTGGAGGCACCTGTAGCCAGCTCTCATCCTCATTGAGCTGCTCCAAGGGTGAGGGCTGGCTAGGGGTCGCCCTGGAGGCACCTGTAGCCAGCTCTCATCCTCATTGAGCTGCTCCAAGGGTGAGGGCTGGCTAGGGGTCGCCCTGGAGGCACCTGTAGCCAGCTCTCATCCTCATTGAGCTGCTCCAAGGGTGAGGGCTGGCTAGGGGTCGCCCTGGAGGCACCTGTAGCCAGCTCTCATCCTCATTGAGCTGCTCCAAGGGTGAGGGCTGGCTAGGGGTCGCCCTGGAGGCACCTGTAGCCAGCTCTCATCCTCATTCAGCTGCTCCAAGGGTGAGGGCTGGCTAGGGGTCGCCCTGGAGGCACCTGTAGCCAGCTCTCATCCTCATTGAGCTGCTCCAAGGGTGAGGGCTGGCTAGGGGTCGCCCTGGAGGCACCTGTAGCCAGCTCTCATCCTCATTCAGCTGCTCCAAGGGTGAGGGCTGGCTAGGGGTCGCCCTGGAGGCACCTGTAGCCAGCTCTCATCCTCATTGAGCTGCTCCAAGGGTGAGGGCTGGCTAGGGGTCGCCCTGGAGGCACCTATAGCCAGCTCTCATCCTCATTGAGCTGCTCCAAGGGTGAGGGCTGGCTAGGGGTCGCCCTGGAGGCACCTGTAGCCAGCTCTCATCCTCATTGAGCTATTCCAAGGGTGAGGGCTGGCTACGTGTCGCCCTGGAGGCACTTGTAGCCAGCTCTCATCCTCATTGAGCGTGATAACGGACGCTGCGCTGAACGGCGGCGCATAGGAACGGGCGGTGAAATAAGCGCGCCAAAAAAACTATAAAGTTTACGTTTTTTTTCCTTAATTCATCAGATGAGGGTGATAACGGATGCTGCGCTGAACGGCGGCGCGTAGGAACGGGCCGTGAAATAAGCGCGCCAAAAAAACTATAAAGTTTACGTTTTTTTTCCGTAATTCATCAGATGAGCGTGATAACGGACACTGCGCTGAATGGCGGCGCGTAGGAACGGGCGGTGAAATAAGCGCGCCAAAAAAACTATAAAGTTTACGTTTTTTTTTCCGTAATTCATCAGATGAGCGTGATAACGGATGCTGTGCTGAACGGCGGCACGTAGGAACGGGCGATGAAATAAGTGCGCCAAAAAACGATAAAGTTTACGTTTTTTTTCTGTAATTTATCAGATCAGCGTGATAACGGACGCAGCCCTTAACGGCGGCGTCAGAGCGACTTTTTTTTGTTGCAGATTGAATTTTAAGTGCTTTTGCTATCATCAAACCTGTAGCCAGCTCTCATCCTCATTGAGCTATTCCAAGGGTGAGGGCTGGCTAAGGGTAGCCCTGGAGGCACCTGTAGCCAGCTCTCATTCTCATTGAGCTGCTCCAAGGGTGAGGGCTGGCTAGGGGTCGCCCTGGAGGCACCTGTAGCCAGCTCTCATCCTCATTGAGCTGCTCCAAGGGTGAGGGCTGGCTAGGGGTCGCCCTGGAGGCACCTGTAGCCAGCTCTCATCCTCATTGAGCTGCTCCAAGGGTGAGGGCTGGCTACGGGTCGCCCTGGAGGCACCTGTAGCCAGCTCTCATCCTCATTGAGCTGCTCCAAGGGTGAGGGCTGGCTAGGGGTCGCCCTGGAGGCACCTGTAGCCAGCTCTCATCCTCATTGAGCTGCTCCAAGGGTGAGGGCTGGCTAGGGGTCGCCCTGGAGGCACCTGTAGCCAGCTCTCATCCTCATTGAGCTGCTCCAAGGGTGAGGGCTGGCTAGGGGTCGCCCTGGAGGCACCTGTAGCCAGCTCTCATCCTCATTGAGCTGCTCCAAGGGTGAGGGCTGGCTAGGGGTCGCCCTGGAGGCACCTGTAGCCAGCTCTCATCCTCATTGAGCTGCTCCAAGGGTGAGGGCTGGCTAGGGGTCGCCCTGGAGGCACCTGTAGCCAGCTCTCATCCTCATTGAGCTGCTCCAAGGGTGAGGGCTGGCTAGGGGTCGCCCTGGAGGCACCTGTAGCCAGCTCTCATCCTCATTGAGCTGCTCCAAGGGTGAGGGCTGGCTAGGGGTCGCCCTGGAGGCACCTGTAGCCAGCTCTCATCCTCATTGAGCTGCTCCAAGGGTGAGGGCTGGCTAGGGGTCGCCCTGGAGGCACCTGTAGCCAGCTCTCATCCTCATTGAGCTGCTCCAAGGGTGAGGGCTGGCTAGGGGTCGCCCTGGAGGCACCTGTAGCCAGCTCTCATCCTCATTGAGCTGCTCCAAGGGTGAGGGCTGGCTAGGGGTCGCCCTGGAGGCACCTGTAGCCAGCTCTCATTCTCATTGAGCTGCTCCAAGGGTGAGGGCTGGCTAGGGGTCGCCCTGGAGGCACCTGTAGCCAGCTCTCATCCTCATTGAGCTATTCCAAGGGTGAGGGCTGGCTACGGGTCGCCCTGGAGGCACCTGTAGCCAGCTCTCATCCTCATTGAGCGTGATAACGGACGCTGCGCTGAACGGCGGCGCATAGGAACGGGCGGTGAAATAAGCGCGCCAAAAAAACTATAAAGTTTACGTTTTTTTTCCGTAATTCATCAGATGAGGGTGATAACGGACGCTGCGCTGAACGGCGGCGCGTAGGAACGGGCGGTGAAATAAGCGCGCCAAAAAAACTATAAAGTTTACGTTTTTTTTCCGTAATTCATCAGATGAGGGTGATAACGGACGCTGCGCTGAATGGCGGCGCGTAGCAACGGGCGGTGAAATTAGCGCGCCAAAAAAACGATAAAGTTTACGTTTTTTTTCCGTAATTCATCAGATGAGCGTGATAATGGATGCTGTGCTGAACGGCGGCACGTAGGAACGGGCGGTGAAATAAGTGCGCCAAAAAAACGATAAAGTTTACGTTTTTTTTCTGTAATTTATCAGATGAGCGTGATAACGGACGCAGCCCTTAACGGCGGCGTCAGAGCGACTTTTTTTTGTTGCAGATTGAATTTTAAGTGCTTTTGGTATCATCAAACCTGTAGCCAGCTCTCATCCTCATTGAGCTATTCCAAGGGTGAGGGCTGGCTAGGGGTCGCCCTGGAGGCACCTGTAGCCAGCTCTCATCCTCATTGAGCGTGATAACGGACGCTGCGCTGAACGGCGGCGCATAGGAACGGGCGGTGAAATAAGCGCGCCAAAAAAACAATAAAGTTTACGTTTTTTTTCCGTAATTCATCAGATGAGGGTGATAACGGACGCTGCGCTGAACGGCGGCGCGTAGGAACGGGCGGTGAAATAAGCGCGCCAAAAAAACTATAAAGTTTACGTTTTTTTTCCGTAATTCATCAGATGAGCGTGATAACGGACGCTGCGCTGAATGGCGGCGCGTAGCAACGGGCGGTGAAATTAGCGCGCCAAAAAAACGATAAAGTTTACGTTTTTTTTCCGTAATTCATCAGATGAGCGTGATAACGGATGCCGTGCTGAACGGCGGCACGTAGGAACGGGCGGTGAAATAAGTGCGCCAAAAAAACGATAAAGTTTACGTTTTTTTTCTGTAATTTATCAGATGAGCGTGATAACGGACGCAGCCCTTAACGGCGGCGTCAGAGCGACTTTTTTTTGTTGCAGATTGAATTTTAAGTGCTTTTGGTATCATCAAACCTGTAGCCAGCTCTCATCCTCATTGAGCTATTCCAAGGGTGAGGGCTGGCTAAGGGTCGCCCTGGAGGCACCTGTAGCCAGCTCTCATCCTCATTGAGCTGCTCCAAGGGTGAGGGCTGGCTAGGGGTCGCCCTGGAGGCACCTGTAGCCAGCTCTCATCCTCATTGAGCTGCTCCAAGGGTGAGGGCTGGCTAGGGGTCGCCCTGGAGGCACCTGTAGCCAGCTCTCATCCTCATTGAGCTGCTCCAAGGGTGAGGGCTGGCTAGGGGTCGCCCTGGAGGCACCTGTAGCCAGCTCTCATCCTCATTGAGCTCCTCCAAGGGTGAGGGCTGGCTAGGGGTCGCCCTGGAGGCACCTGTAGCCAGCTCTCATCCTCATTGAGCTGCTCCAAGGGTGAGGGCTGGCTAGGGGTCGCCCTGGAGGCACCTGTAGCCAGCTCTCATCCTCATTGAGCTGCTCCAAGGGTGAGGGCTGGCTAGGGGTCGCCCTGGAGGCACCTGTAGCCAGCTCTCATCCTCATTGAGCTGCTCCAAGGGTGAGGGCTGGCTAGGGGTCGCCCTGGAGGCACCTGTAGCCAGCTCTCATCCTCATTGAGCTGCTCCAAGGGTGAGGGCTGGCTAGGGGTCGCCCTGGAGGCACCTGTAGCCAGCTCTCATCCTCATTGAGCTGCTCCAAGGGTGAGGGCTGGCTAGGGGTCGCCCTGGAAGCACCTGTAGCCAGCTCTCATCCTCATTGAGCTGCTCCAAGGGTGAGGGCTGGCTAGGGGTCGCCCTGGAGGCACCTGTAGCCAGCTCTCATCCTCATTGAGCTGCTCCAAGGGTGAGGGCTGGCTAGGGGTCGCCCTGGAGGCACCTGTAGCCAGCTCTCATCCTCATTGAGCTGCTCCAAGGGTGAGGGCTGGCTAGGGGTCGCCCTGGAGGCACCTGTAGCCAGCTCTCATCCTCATTGAGCTATTCCAAGGGTGAGGGCTGGCTACGGGTCGCCCTGGAGGCACCTGTAGCCAGCTCTCATCCTCATTGAGCGTGATAACGGACGCTGCGCTGAACGGTGGCGCATAGGAACGGGCGGTGAAATAAGCGCGCCAAAAAAACAATAAAGTTTACGTTTTTTTTCCGTAATTCATCAGATGAGGGTGATAACGGACGCTGCGCTGAACGGCGGCGCGTAGGAACGGGCGGTGAAATAAGCGCGCCAAAAAAACTATAAAGTTTACGTTTTTTTTCCATAATTCATCAGATGAGCGTGATAACGGACGCTGCGCTGAATGGCGGCGCATAGGAACGGGCGGTGAAATTAGCGCGCCATAAAAACTATAAAGTTTACGTTTTTTTTCCGGAATTCATCAGATGAGCGTGATAACGGATGCTGTGCTGAACGGCGGCACGTAGGAACGGGCGGTGAAATAAATGCGCCAAAAAAACGATAAAGTTTACGTTTTTTTTCTGTAATTTATCAGATGAGCGTGATAACGGACGCAACCCTTAACGGCGGCGTCAGAGCGACTTTTTTTTGTTGCAGATTGAATTTTAAGTGCTTTTGGTATCATCAAACCTGTAGCCAGCTCTCATCCTCATTGAGCTATTCCAAGGGTGAGGGCTGGCTAAGGGTCGCCCTGGAGGCACCTGTAGCCAGCTCTCATCCTCATTGAGCTGCTCCAAGGGTGAGGGCTGGCTAGGGGTCGCCCTGCAGGCACCTGTAGCCAGCTCTCATCCTCATTGAGCTGCTCCAAGGGTGAGGGCTGGCTAGGGGTCGCCCTGGAGGCACCTGTAGCCAGCTCTCATCCTCATTGAGCTGCTCCAAGGGTGAGGGCTGGCTAGGGGTCGCCCTGGAGGCACCTGTAGCCAGCTCTCATCCTCATTGAGCTGCTCCAAGGGTGAGGGCTGGCTAGGGGTCGCCCTGGAGGCACCTGTAGCCAGCTCTCATCCTCATTGAGCTGCTCCAAGGGTGAGGGCTGGCTAGGGGTCGCCCTGGAGGCACCTGTAGCCAGCTCTCATCCTCATTGAGCTGCTCCAAGGGTGAGGGCTGGCTAGGGGTCGCCCTGGAGGCACCTGTAGCCAGCTCTCATCCTCATTGAGCTGCTCCAAGGGTGAGGGCTGGCTAGGGGTCGCCCTGGAGGCACCTGTAGCCAGCTCTCATCCTCATTGAGCTGCTCCAAGGGTGAGGGCTGGCTAGGGGTCGCCCTGGAGGCACCTGTAGCCAGCTCTCATCCTCATTGAGCTGCTCCAAGGGTGAGGGCTGGCTAGGGGTCGCCCTGGAGGCACCTGTAGCCAGCTCTCATCCTCATTGAGCTGCTCCAAGGGTGAGGGCTGGCTAGGGGTCGCCCTGGAGGCACCTGTAGCCAGCTCTCATCCTCATTGAGCTGCTCCAAGGGTGAGGGCTGGCTAGGGGTCGCCCTGGAGGCACCTGTAGCCAGCTCTCATCCTCATTGAGCTATTCCAAGGGTGAGGGCTGGCTACGGGTCGCCCTGGAGGCACCTGTAGCCAGCTCTCATCCTCATTGAGCGTGATAACGGACGCTGCGCTGAACGGCGGCGCATAGGAACGGGCGGTGAAATAAGCGCGCCAAAAAAACAATAAAGTTTACGTTTTTTTTCCGTAATTCATCAGATGAGGGTGATAACGGACGCTGCGCTGAACGGCGGCGCGTAGGAACGGGCGGTGAAATAAGCGCGCCAAAAAAACTATAAAGTTTAAGTTTTTTTTCCGTAATTCATCAGATGAGCGTGATAACGGACGCTGCGCTGAATGGCGGCGCGTAGGAACGGGCGGTGAAATTAGCGCGCCAAAAAAACTATAAAGTTTACGTTTTTTTTCCGTAATTCATCAGATGAGCGTGATAACGGATGCTGTGCTGAACGGCGGCACGTATTAACGGGCGGTGAAATAAGTGCGCAAAAAAAACATAAAGTTTACGTTTTTTTTCTGTAATTTATCAGATGAGCGTGATAACGGACGCAGCCCTTAACGGCGGCGTCAGAGCGACTTTTTTTTGTTGCAGATTGAATTTTAAGTGCTTTTGGTATCATCAAACCTGTAGCCAGCTCTCATCCTCATTGAGCTATTCCCAGGGTGAGGGCTGGCTAAGGGTCGCCCTGGAGGCACCTGTAGCCAGCTCTCATCCTCATTGAGCTGCTCCAAGGGTGAGGGCTGGCTAGGGGTCGCCCTGGAGGCACCTGTAGCCAGCTCTCATCCTCATTCAGCTGCTCCAAGGGTGAGGGCTGGCTAGGGGTCGCCCTGGAGGCACCTGTAGCCAGCTCTCATCCTCATTGAGCTGCTCCAAGGGTGAGGGCTGGCTAGGGGTCGCCCTGGAGGCACCTGTAGCCAGCTCTCATCCTCATTGAGCTGCTCCAAGGGTGAGGGCTGGCTAGGGGTCGCCCTGGAGGCATCTGTAGCCAGCTCTCATCCTCATTGAGCTGCTCCAAGGGTGAGGGCTGGCTAGGGGTCGCCCTGGAGGCACCTGTAGCCAGCTCTCATCCTCATTGAGCTATTCCAAGGGTGAGGGCTGGCTAGGGGTCGCCCTGGAAACACCTGTACCCAGCTCTCATCCTCATTGAGCGTGATAACGGACGCTGCGCTGAACGGCGGCGCATAGGAACGGGCGGTGAAATAAGCGCGCCAAAAAAACTATAAAGTTTACGGTTTTTTTCCGTAATTCATCAGATGAGGGTGATAACGGACGCTGCGCTGAACGGCGGCGCGTAGGAACGGGCGGTGAAATAAGCGCGCCAAAAAAACTATAAAGTTTACGTTTTTTTTCCGTAATTCATCAGATGAGCGTGATAACGGACGCTGCGCTGAATGGCGGCGCGTAGCAACGGGCGGTGAAATTAGCGCGCCAAAAAAAGATAAAGTTTACGTTTTTTTTCCGTAATTCATCAGATGAGCGTGATAACGGATGCTGTGCTGAACGGCGGCACGTAGGAACGGGCGGTGAAATAAGTGCGCCAAAAAAACGATAAAGTTTACGTTTTTTTTCTGTAATTTATCAGATGAGCGTGATAACGGACGCAGCCCTTAACGGCGGCGTCAGAGCGACTTTTTTTTGTTGCAGATTGAATTTTAAGTGCTTTTGGTATCATCAAACCTGTAGCCAGCTCTCATCCTCATTGAGCTATTCCAAGGGTGAGGGCTGGCTAAGGGTCGCCCTGGAGGCACCTGTAGCCAGCTCTCATCCTCATTGAGCTGCTCCAAGGGTGAGGGCTGGCTAGGGGTCGCCCTGGAGGCACCTGTAGCCAGCTCTCATCCTCATTGAGCTGCTCCAAGGGTGAGGGCTGGCTAGGGGTCGCCCTGGAGGCACCTGTAGCCAGCTCTCATCCTCATTGAGCTGCTCCAAGGGTGAGGGCTGGCTAGGGGTCGCCCTGGAGGCACCTGTAGCCAGCTCTCATCCTCATTGAGCTGCTCCAAGGGTGAGGGCTGGCTAGGGGTCGCCCTGGAGGCACCTGTAGCCAGCTTTCATCCTCATTGAACGTGATAACGGACGCTGCGCTGAACGGCGGCGCATAGGAACGGGCGGTGAAATAAGCGCGCCAAAAAAACTATAAAGTTTACGCTTTTTTTCCGTAATTCATCAGATGAGGGTGATAACGGACGCTGCGCTGAACGGCGGCGCGTAGGAATGGGCGGTGAAATAAGCGCGCCAAAAAAACTATAAAGTTTATGTTTTTTTTCCGTAATTCATCAGATGAGCGTGATAACGGACGCTGCGCTGAATGGCGGCGCGTAGGAACGGGCGGTGAAATAAGAGCGCCAAAAAAACTATAAAGCTTTAGTTTTTTTTCCGTAATTCATCAGATGAGCGTGATAACGGATGCTGTGCTGAACGGCGGCACGTAGGAACGGGCGGTGAAATAAGTGCGCCAAAAAAACGATAAAGTTTACGTTTTTTTTCTGTAATTTATCAGATGAGCGTGATAACGGACGCAGCCCTTAACGGCGGCGTCAGAGCGACTTTTTTTTGTTGCAGATTGAATTTTAAGTGCTTTTGGTATCATCAAACCTGTAGCCAGCTCTCATCCTCATTGAGCTATTCCAAGGGTGAGGGCTGGCTTAGGGTCGCCCTGGAGGCACCTGTAGCCAGCTCTCATCCTCATTGAGCTGCTCCAAGGGTGAGGGCTGGCTAGGGGTCGCCCTGGAGGCACCTGTAGCCAGCTCTCATCCTCATTGAGCTGCTCCAAGGGTGAGGGCTGGCTAGGGGTCACCCTGGAGGCACCTGTAGCCAGCTCTCATCCTCATTGAGCTGCTCCAAGGGTGAGGGCTGGCTAGGGGTCGCCCTGGAGGCACCTGTAGCCAGCTCTCATCCTCATTGAGCTGCTCCAAGGGTGAGGGCTGGCTAGGGGTCGCCCTGGAGGCACCTGTAGCCAGCTCTCATCCTCATTGAGCTGCTCCAAGGGTGAGGGCTGGCTAGGGGTCGCCCTGGAGGCACCTGTAGCCAGCTTTCATCCTCATTGAACGTGATAACGGACGCTGCGCTGAACGGCGGCGCATAGGAACGGGCGGTGAAATAAGCGCGCCAAAAAAACTATAAAGTTTACGTTTTTTTTTCCGTAATTCATCAGATGAGGGTTATAACGGACGCTGCGCTGAACGGCGGCGCGTAGGAATGGGCGGTGAAATAAGCGCGCCAAAAAAACTATAAAGTTTACGTTTTTTTTCCGTAATTCATCAGATGAGCGTGATAACGGACGCTGCGCTGAATGGCGGCGCGTAGGAACGGGCGGTGAAATAAGCGCGCCAAAAAAACTATAAAGCTTACGTTTTTTTTCCGTAATTCATCAGATGAGCGTGATAACGGATGCTGTGCTGAACGGCGGCACGTAGGAACGGGCGGTGAAATAAGTGCGCCAAAAAAACGATAAAGTTTACGTTTTTTTTCTGTAATTTATCAGATGAGCGTGATAACGGACGCAGCCCTTAACGGCGGCGTCAGAGCGACTTTTTTTTGTTGCAGATTGAATTTTAAGTGCTTTTGGTATCATCAAACCTGTAGCCAGCTCTCATCCTCATTGAGCTATTCCAAGGGTGAGGGCTGGCTAAGGGTCGCCCTGGAGGCACCTGTAGCCAGCTCTCATCCTCATTGAGCTGCTCCAAGGGTGAGGGCTGGCTAGGGGTCGCCCTGGAGGCACCTGTAGCCAGCTCTCATCCTCATTGAGCTGCTCCAAGGGTGAGGGCTGGCGGGGGGTCACCCTGGAGGCACCTGTAGCCAGCTCTCATCCTCATTGAGCTGCTCCAAGGGTGAGGGCTGGCTAGGGGTCGCCCTGGAGGCACCTGTAGCCAGCTCTCATCCTCATTGAGCTGTTCCAAGGGTGAGGGCTGGCTAGGGGTCGCCCTGGAGGCACCTGTAGCCAGCTCTCATCCTCATTGAGCTGCTCCAAGGGTGAGGGCTGGCTAGGGGTCGCCCTGGAGGCACCTGTAGCCAGCTCTCATCCTCATTGAGCTGCTCCAAGGGTGAGGGCTGGCTAGGGGTCGCCCTGGAGGCACCTGTAGCCAGCTCTCATCCTCATTGAACGTGATAACGGACGCTGTGCTGAACGGCGGCGCATAGGAACGGGCGGTGAAATAAGCGCGCCAAAAAAACTATAAAGTTTACGTTTTTTTTCCGTAATTCATCAGATGAGGGTGATAACGGATGCTGCGCTGAACGGCGGCACGTAGGAACGGGCGGTGAAATAAGTGCGCCAAGAAAATGATAAAGTTTACTTTTTTTTTCTGTAATTTATCAGATGAGCGTGATAACGGACGCAGCCCTTAACGGCGGCGTCAGAGCGACTTTTTTTTGTTGCAGATTGAATTTTAAGTGCTTTTGGTATCATCAAACCTGTAGCCAGCTCTCATCCTCATTGAGCTATTCCAAGGGTGAGGGCTGGCTAAGGGTCGCCCTGGAGGCACCTGTAGCCAGCTCTCATCCTCATTGAGCTGCTCCAAGGGTGAGGGCTGGCTAGGGGTCGCCCTGGAGGCACCTGTAGCCAGCTCTCATCCTCATTGAGCTGCTCCAAGGGTGAGGGCTGGCTAGGGGTCGCCCTGGAGGCACCTGTAGCCAGCTCTCATCCTCATTGAGCTGCTCCAAGGGTGAGGGCTGGCTAGGGGTCGCCCTGGAGGCACCTGTAGCCAGCTCTCATCCTCATTGAGCTGCTCCAAGGGTGAGGGCTGGCTAGGCTAAGGGTCGCCCTGGAGGCACCTGTAGCCAGCTCTCATCCTCATTGAGCTGCTCCAAGGGTGAGGGCTGGCTAGGGGTCGCCCTGGAGGCACCTGTAGCCAGCTCTCATCCTCATTGAGCTGCTCCAAGGGTGAGGGCTGGCTAGGGGTCGCCCTGGAGGCACCTGTAGCCAGCTCTCATCCTCATTGAGCTGCTCCAAGGGTGAGGGCTGGCTAGGGGTCGCCCTGGAGGCACCTGTAGCCAGCTCTCATCCTCATTGAGCTGCTCCAAGGGTGAGGGCTGGCTAGGGGTCGCCCTGGAGGCACCTGTAGCCAGCTCTCATCCTCATTGAGCTGCTCCAAGGGTGAGGGCTGGCTAGGGGTCGCCCTGGAGGCACCTGTAGCCAGCTCTCATCCTCATTGAGCTGCTCCAAGGGTGAGGGCTGGCTAGGGGTCGCCCTGGAGGCACCTGTAGCCAGCTCTCATCCTCATTGAGCTGCTCCAAGAGTGAGGGCTGGCTAGGGGTCGCCCTGGAGGCACCTGTAGCCAGCTCTCATCCTCATTGAGCTGCTCCAAGGGTGAGGGCTGGCTAGGGGTCGCCCTGGAGGCACCTGTAGCCAGCTCTCATCCTCATTGAGCTGCTCCAAGGGTGAGGGCTGGCTAGGGGTCGCCCTGCAGGCACCTGTAGCCAGCTCTCATCCTCATTGAGCTGCTCCAAGGGTGAGGGCTGGCTAGGGGTCGCCCTGGAGGCACCTGTAGCCAGCTCTCATCCTCATTGAGCTATTCCAAGGGTGAGGGCTGGCTACGGGTCGCCCTGGAGGCACCTGTAGCCAGCTCTCATCCTCATTGAGCGTGATAACGGACGCTGCGCTGAACGGCGGCGCATAGGAACGGGCGGTGAAATAAGCGCGCCAAAAAAACAATAAAGTTTACGTTTTTTTTCCGTAATTCATCAGATGAGGGTGATAACGGACGCTGCGCTGAACGGCGGCGCGTAGGAACGGGCGGTGAAATAAGCGCGCCAAAAAAACTATAAAGTTTACGTTTTTTTTCCGTAATTCATCAGATGAGCGTGATAACGGACGCTGCGCTGAATGGCGGCGCGTAGGAACGGGCGGTGAAATAAGCGCGCCAAAAAAACTATAAAGCTTACGTTTTTTTTCCGTAATTCATCAGATGAGCGTGATAACGGATGCTGTGCTGAACGGCGGCACGTAGGAACGGGCGGTGAAATAAGTGCGCCAAAAAAACGATAAAGTTTACTTTTTTTTTCTGTAATTTATCAGATGAGCGTGATAACGGACGCAGCCCTTAACGGCGGCGTCAGAGCGACTTTTTTTTGTTGCAGATTGAATTTTAAGTGCTTTTGGTATCATCAAACCTGTAGCCAGCTCTCATCCTCATTGAGCTGCTCCAAGGGTGAGGGCTGGCTAGGGGTCGCCCTGGAGGCACCTGTAGCCAGCTCTCATCCTCATTGAGCTGCTCCAAGGGTGAGGGCTGGCTAGGGGTCGCCCTGGAGGCACCTGTAGCCAGCTCTCATCCTCATTGAGCTGCTCCAAGGGTGAGGGCTGGCTAGGGGTCGCCCTGGAGGCACCTGTAGCCAGCTCTCATCCTCATTGAGCTGCTCCAAGGGTGAGGGCTGGCTAGGGGTCGCCCTGGAGGCACCTGTAGCCAGCTCTCATCCTCATTGAGCTGCTCCAAGGCTGAGGGCTGGCTAGGGGTCGCCCTGGAGGCACCTGTAGCCAGCTCTCATCCTCATTGAGCTGTTCCAAGGGTGAGGGCTGGCTAGGGGTCGCCCTGGAGGCACCTGTAGCCAGCTCTCATCCTCATTGAGCTGCTCCAAGGGTGAGGGCTGGCTAGGGGTCGCCCTGGAGGCACCTGTAGCCAGCTCTCATCCTCATTGAGCTGCTCCAAGGGTGAGGGCTGGCTAGGGGTCGCCCTGGAGGCACCTGTAGCCAGCTCTCATCCTCATTGAGCTGCTCCAAGGGTGAGGGCTGGCTAGGGGTCGCCCTGGAAGCACCTGTAGCCAGCTCTCATCCTCATTGAGCTTCTCCAAGGGTGAGGGCTGGCTAGGGGTCGCCCTGGAGGCACCTGTAGCCAGCTCTCATCCTCATTGAGCTGCTCCAAGGGTGAGGGCTGGCTAGGGGTCGCCCTGGAGGTACCTGTAGCCAGCTCTCATCCTCATTGAGCTGCTCCAAGGGTGCGGGCTGGCTAGGGGTCGCCCTGGAGTAACCTGTAGCCAGCTCTCATCCTCATTGAGCTATTCCAAGGGTGAGGGCTGGCTACGGGTCGCCCTGGAGGCACCTGTAGCCAGCTCTCATCCTCATTGAGCGTGATAACGGACGCTACGCTGAACGGCGGCGCATAGGAACGGGCGGTGAAATAAGCGCGCCAAAAAAACAATAAAGTTTACGTTTTTTTTCCGTAATTCATCAGATGAGGGTGATAACGGACGCTGCGCTGAACGGCAGCGCGTAGGAACGGGCGGTGAAATAAGCGCGCCAAAAAAACTATAAAGTTTACGTTTTTTTTCCGTAATTCATCAGATGAGCGTGATAACGGACGCTGCGCTGAATGGCGGCGCGTAGGAACGGGCGGTGAAATAAGCGCGCCAAAAAAACTATAAAGCTTACGTTTTTTTTCCGTAATTCATCAGATGAGCGTGATAACGGATGCTGTGCTGAACGGCGGCACGTAGGAACGGGCGGTGAAATAAGTGCGCCAAAAAAACGATAAAGTTTACTTTTTTTTTCTGTAATTTATCAGATGAGCGTGATAACGGACGCAGCCCTTAACGGCGGCGTCAGAGCGACTTTTTTTTGTTGCAGATTGAATTTTAAGTGCTTTTGGTATCATCAAACCTGTAGCCAGCTCTCATCCTCATTGAGCTGCTCCAAGGGTGAGGGCTGGCTAGGGGTCGCCCTGGAGGCACCTGTAGCCAGCTCTCATCCTCATTGAGCTGCTCCAAGGGTGAGGGCTGGCTAGGGGTCGCCCTGGAGGCACCTGTAGCCAGCTCTCATCCTCATTGAGCTGCTCCAAGGCTGAGGGCTGGCTAGGGGTCGCCCTGGAGGCCCCTGTAGCCAGCTCTCATCCTCATTGAGCTGCTCCAAGGGTGAGGGCTGGCTAGGGGTCGCCCTGGAGGCCCCTGTAGCCAGCTCTCATCCTCATTGAGCTGCTCCAAGGGTGAGGGCTGGCTAGGGGTCGCCCTGGAGGCACCTGTAGCCAGCTCTCATCCTCATTGAGCTGCTCCAAGGGTGAGGGCTGGCTAGGGGTCGCCCTGGAGGCACCTGTAGCCAGCTCTCATCCTCATTGAGCTGCTCCAAGGGTGAGGGCTGGCTAGGGGTCGCCCTGGAGGCACCTGTAGCCAGCTCTCATCCTCATTGAGCTGCTCCAAGGGTGAGGGCTGGCTAGGGGCCGCCCTGGAGGCACCTGTAGCCAGCTCTCATCCTCATTGAGCTGCTCCAAGGCTGAGGGCTGGCTAGGGGCCGCCCTGGAGGCACCTGTAGCCAGCTCTCATCCTCATTGAGCTGCTCCAAGGGTGAGGGCTGGCTAGGGGTCGCCCTGGAGGCCCCTGTAGCCAGCTCTCATCCTCATTGAGCTGCTCCAAGGGTGAGGGCTGGCTAGGGGTCGCCCTGGAGGCCCCTGTAGCCAGCTCTCATCCTCATTGAGCTGCTCCAAGGGTGAGGGCTGGCTAGGGGTCGCCCTGGAGGCCCCTGTAGCCAGCTCTCATCCTCATTGAGCTGCTCCAAGGGTGAGGGCTGGCTAGGGGTCGCCCTGGAGGCCCCTGTAGCCAGCTCTCATCCTCATTGAGCTGCTCCAAGGGTGAGGGCTGGCTAGGGGTCGCCCTGGAGGCACCTGTAGCCAGCTCTCATCCTCATTGAGCTGCTCCAAGGGTCAGGGCTGGCTAGGGGTCGCCCTGGAGGCACCTGTAGCCAGCTCTCATCCTCATTGAGCTGCTCCAAGGGTGAGGGCTGGCTAGGGGTCGCCCTGGAGGCACCTGTAGCCAGCTCTCATCCTCATTGAGCTGCTCCAAGGGTGAGGGCTGGCTAGGGGTCGCCCTGGAGGCACCTGTAGCCAGCTCTCATCCTCATTGAGCTGCTCCAAGGGTGAGGGCTGGCTAGGGGTCGCCCTGGAGGCACCTGTAGCCAGCTCTCATCCTCATTGAGCTGCTCCAAGGGTGAGGGCTGGCTAGGGGTCGCCCTGGAGGCACCTGTAGCCAGCTCTCATCCTCATTGAGCTGCTCCAAGGGTGAGGGCTGGCTAGGGGTCGCCCTGGAGGCACCTGTAGCCAGCTCTCATCCTCAATGAGCTATTCCAAGGGTGAGGGCTGGCTACGGGTCGCCCTGGAGGCACCTGTAGCCAGCTCTCATCCTCATTGAGCGTGATAACGGACGCTGCGCTGAACGGCGGCGCATAGGAACGGGCGGTGAAATAAGCGCGCCAAAAAAACAATAAAGTTTACGTTTTTTTTCCGTAATTCATCAGATGAGGGTGATAACGGACGCTGCGCTGAACGGCGGCGCGTAGGAACGGGCGGTGAAATAAGCGCGCCAAAAAAACTATAAAGTTTACGTTTTTTTTCCGTAATTCATCAGATGAGCGTGATAACGGACGCTGCACTGAATGGCGGCGCGTAGGAACGGGCGGTGAAATTAGCGCGCCAAAAAAACTATAAAGTTTACGTTTTTTTTCCGTAATTCATCAGATGAGCGTGATAACGGATGCTGTGCTGAACGGCGGCACGTAGGAACGGGCGGTGAAATAAGTGCGCCAAAAAAACGATAAAGTTTACGTTTTTTTTCTGTAATTTATCAGATGAGCGTGATAACGGAAGCTGCGCTGAACGGCGGCGCGTAGGAACGGGCGGTGAGATAAGCGCGCCAAAAAAACTATAAAATTTACGTTTTTTTTCCGTAATTCATCAGATGAGCGTGATAACGGAAGCTGCGCTGAACGGCGGTGCGTAGGATCGGGCGGTGAAATAAGCGCGCCAAAAAAACTATAAAATTTACGTTTTTTTTCCGTAATTCATCAGATGAGCGTGATAATGGAAGCTGCGCTGAACGGCGGCGCGTAGGAACGGGCGGTGAAATAAGCGCGCCAAAAAAACTATAAAGTGTACGTTTTTTTTCCATAATTCATTAGATGAGCGTGATAACGGAAGCTGCGCTGAACGGCGGCGCGTAGAAACGGGCTGTGAAATAAGCGCGCCAAAAAAACTATAAAGTTTACGTTTTTTTCCATAATTCATTAGATGGGCGTGATAACGGACGCTGCGTTGAACGGCGGCGCGTAGGAACGGGCGGTGAAATAAGCGCGGCCAAAAAAATATAAATTTTACGTTTTTTTTTCCGTAATTCATCAGATGAGCGTGATAACGGACGCTGCACTGAACGGAGGAGCGTAGGAACGGGCAGTGAAATAAGCGCGTCAAAAAACTATAACGTTTTCGGGTTTTTTCCGTAATTCATCAGATGAGCGTGATAACGGAAGGTGCGCTGAACCGCGGCGCGTGGGAACGGGCGGTGAAATAAGCGCGGCAAAAAAATTATAAAGTTTACGTTTTTTTTCCATAATTCATTAGATGAGCGTGATAACGGAAGCTGCGCTGAACGGTGGCACGTAGGAACGGGCGGTGAAATAAGAGCGCCAAAAAAACTATAAAGTTTATGTTTTTTTTCCGTAATTCATCAGATGAGCGTGATAACGGACGCAGCCCTGAACGGCGGCGTCAGAGCGACTTTTTTGTTGCAGATTGAATTTTAAGTGCTTTTGGTATCATCAAACCTGTAGCCAGCTCTCATCCTCATTGAGCTATTCCAAGGGTAAGGGCTGGCTAGGGGTCGCCCTGGAGGCACCTGTAGCCAGCTCTCATCCTCATTGAGCTATTCCAAGGGTGAGGGCTGGCTAGGGGTCGCCCTGGAGGCACCTGTAGCCAGCTCTCATCAAGAAAAAGCTACGCCTACTAAGTTGCATTAACCAATCGGTGCAGATTCATGATTTACATACAAATAAACCAATCACTGACAAGTGCATCATTTTAGGAAAAGGAAAAGGAGTTTTGGAGGGAAGTTTAATTTGATCCAGTGCTCAGGAGCAACAAGGGTGATTAGTGCACAAGAGAAGCTGTGACCTGAGCCAATTACAACCATGCCGCCCAAAAGAAGGTAAGTGCACCTGGTGGGATAGTGAGTGGGAGGGAAATATGAATCTGCAGAGGTATGTGTTGCTTCTAGAAATACTCTTTCTGGACACCATTGCAGCATGCATTCTGGGGTACACTGAGACCATGGGAGTATTTGCAGAAGAGGTTAACATACAGCATGTATTGGGATCAGGTGCCTAACTATACTGCAGCATCATCTGAGCTTGTACTGGAATCAGGTGCCTAATCTGATGTCCTCTCTGTGACCTCTGCAAACTTTTTAGCTTGGTTGTATTACTGTGGTGGGGGGAGGGGGAAGGATTGCGGTGTGAAAGTGTATTATAACATCATGTTAAGGCTTGTAATTGTTCAGGCTCAGTCACAGAAAGGGTTTATGTTTTTGGCGCGGTCTTTCTGTATCTTTCAAAGTTTGCAGTGTGAAAAGGCTTTAAACTGTATATGTACTTGCTCGCTCACTCGTTTTTTCTCCTTTTTGACTGATAAATGAGTGCCGGTCATGTGCAAAACTGTATAAGCATTTGCATAGTCAATACCACATTAATTTTTTGCACGGTATCTTTGTCAATCTAAATAATTCTTGCAAAACCTCAGATTTGCGCAAGATCTAGGAACATGCATATGATAAAAAACCGCATGTTATGTGCACAATATTGCCACAATTTGTGTAGTATGCTATAAAAGTGCATTAACTTGTGCTAAACAATTGCTCCTTAAAAAATTGTGTACGTTTGTCCATTTTTGTGGTCAAAATACACTCTAGAGCCAGCCCTCATCTTTTTAAAAAAAATCTATGGCAATGATGAGACGTGCCTTTTCTCATGAGCTGTGTATTTGTTGTAAAAAAAAAAAAAAAAAAAATCAGATTTTTGAAATCCAGTTATCCTGCTGAAACATAAAAAATGCTGGTTGATATTAGTGGGTGGAAAAGCTAGATTCTCACTGATATTGTTCCTGATCTTACATTTTTCTTTTTTACAGCGGCTTCAGGATGCTGAAGACATGTCCACTATGTTACAAAACATTTACTCAACTGCCACAGCATCTTACACGACAATGCCTTAGATACTGTACAGAAGAGGAGAAGGATGTGCTAGTGAAAGAATCTAAAAACTCACTGATAGCAATTGCAACAAAAGGAACATATATCCCTTATGACAAGATTCCAGAGATCACTACAAAGGACGATCTTATCTCCTTCCTAGAGGACAGAGGGTTTATAGTACCCGAGAAACCAACTATGGCCAGGTATGCCCCACTAGCATCTTATTCTTTGAATACTGATGTTCATACTTGTGTAAGCTTTATAGATTTGCATTTATGTTCTGAACTATGACAAATAATCACGTGTATTTTATATTTACAGGATTGTTGAAGATGAGGGGGCATCACCTGTACAGGAGGAGCTGACAGCCAGTGAGCAAGAGCTGCCTAATGAGGAGGAAGTGCTGCCTGTTGAGGAGGAAATGTCTACAGTCATCGAGGAAGAGCCGCCCGTCCCAGAGGAAGAGCCGCCCGTCCCAGAGGAGGAGCCGTCCGTCACAGAGGAAGAGCCGCCCGTCCCAGAGGAGGAGCCGCCCGTCCCAGAGGAAGAGCCGCCCGTCCCAGAGGAAGAGCCGCCCGTCCCAGAGGAGGAGCCGCCCGTCCCAGAGGAAGAGCCGCCCGTCCCAGAGGAAGAGCCGCCCGTCACAGAGGATTATGATGTCTACAGGTCAGTGTAAATTTATACAAGGAATTTACTTTAATCCCTTGCTCAAACATTGCCTTGGCCTCAGCACATCCTGGCTTTTAGGCCACTTTAAAAAATTGTCAACACTGCTGGCCTACTCAAGATTGTACTTCACGTTATTACTAAGGATTATTATAATTTACAGGACTGTTGAAGATGAGGAGCCATCTACATCAACTGGCACATCGGCACGCCGAGCCATATCAAATCCTGAATTGGTGCATCTTTCAGCTGCAGAAGACTATACATCCTCTGAAACATCCGACAGTGAAGCCGATCAACAACCAGAGACCAGAGAAAGAGAGGAAAATACCAGCCAAACAGATGAAGACAGGCCGAGGTCAGTTAGTGTGTGTAACATTCTCACTCATCATGCTTTTATATATATATATTTTGAGCAAAAAAACAATACAAATAATGTTTAACTGGGACACTTAATAGCATATCCCACAACTTTACAGCCCTTACAAAGTAATTTTTTCTCCTATTTTAGGCAATAGATTTCCCTTCCATTGCAGCCATAAAAAAGGATGCCAAAAAAGTGCCCTACACACAGACAGCTCTGTGGGGCACACAGCTTTGGTGGGGCATACTAAAATGCACTGCCATTACGATTTTCATCTGTGGGCCAGTAGAGGATGATGTACTAGCTTTACCCACAGATGAACTTCAGAACACGAAGTGTTCAGCAGTGGATGCTGCGTATAAAGGGCAGGCAGCCAGCAAAGTGCTGCTGCCAGTCAGAGCACTGGGGTCCACAGAAATCGGGCCTGGGGACACAGAAATGTTTACCACCCCTGACAACGGTGAGTGGAACCCCCAGCTGTCAAGGTCCCCGACATTTCCCCAGATTCTTCCACTGGGTGAGGGCCCCATGAATGCGTCGTTACAGGGAACCCTGGACTCACAGGCCCCATAGCGGCTGCATAGTCTACTGCCATTGGCAGGACGTCACTATATATATGCTGTATATGCTTACACAGTATTTTTCTCAAAGTTGTAATTTGTTTCTACTCTGACCTGTTGTTCTTTCTTCCAAATTTGTAGGATGACAAGCCAGAAATGGACTGTTGACAAGAGGATCAAAATGAAAGATGCAGGTTATTATGATCGCCATTCTCTGTCTCATCCAATGTTAAAAGGTTTTTCCTCTCATTTGCAGAACCATTGCAAGCTGGAAAGATACAAACAAATTGTTGAAAATGTGTCAAGGTTTTTATACTTTATGAACAAACGCCGTGTGAGCCTCAACTTTGCGACAAAGATTGAAAACGCCCATTTATTTTTCAAAAACCTTCAAGATCTCGGTCTGTGCAACCAAACTGTCACCAACTACATTAAGAATGTCCGGAAATTTGTACATTATCAACTATTTGCAACCAATTTATGCGATAAAAATGAAAAACTCTTCAAGGCAATGAAGTATTTCCAGTATGTGACTGCGGATATTCAGAAGAAATTTTCCAAGGGAGTTGCAAAAGAAGTTGTCAGCAAAAGGTATGTCAGCTAATTTTTATCCTTTCAGATGTATGCACAATTATTATTTTTTCTCTTTTCTCTCTCCCGCCAGGATTTTTCATACATGACTTAAAAATAGGCCTCACCTATCAGTCACATTTATTAATCTTTCTCTTAGGTACCTGGAGTTGCATAAATTGGACAAAACACCTCAGCAATGCCAGGAGATCCTGACCGTTGCAAAGCCAGCTTTCCTGCAAGCCATCGAGGATGTCCAAGGAGGATCCCGAAATGAAGTGCATCAGTTGGAGATTCTCTATTACCTTGAGGCCTTAATCATACTAAAACACTTACAAAGACCAGGAGTTGTCAGAAACATGACGGTAAGTAACAACCTACTCATTATCCTTATTTAAAGCCACATGTCTATCTAACTTTCCCATGTCTTGACTCACAGGTTTCTGAGTGGACAGAGAGGATGCGTCACATCTATCAAAATGAACAGCTAATAATTGTCGGAGTTAAATCCCATAAGACTGCTGCCCACCAAGTAGCCTGTTTTGTGCTTACTGAAGAAGAAGAAAAGGTAAGATGTTCCTGTCACTACGATGGCACCCACATTAGAGAGGGATCTGTTAGTTGTCATGACTTCAACCCGTAGGATTAGTGGCATTCTGTCCCTTTTAGTAGATCCTCCCTTTAACCAGATTTTACAGGACAACTTGGTGCTACATCCTCATGCAGGTGTGTTGGGAGTCTTTCCCTTATTTCCCTGCAGTATCCAGGATGCTAAACCATAGTATCGGTGTCCAGAATAGTGCATTTTCTTAACAATAATGCTTGCTGCAGCAGCATCCAGAATGCATTATCAGTAGGAACAGATATGCTCTCCCTTATCACAGATGTTCTGCACTTTAAATGAATGGTGGGCAGTTTATAGTCTGACATATGTTTGGTGTGAGGTGACTTTTCTATATATTTAGATTGTGTGGTTACTATCATGCTCTGAAATCCAACTGAGGCAGAGGAGAGATACTGCCCTTTTAGTCTGTAGGTTTCGCTCTCCTGGTTAGGCACATCCCTCCCTCACGTTGGTGCGGTCATTGACTCCAGTAATTAATTTAGTCTATTTCAAATTTTCTTATCTTAATATTGAAGGGCCCAACTCAATTTTTATTAAGTGGTTTACTGTTTTTTGTTTTGTTTATTTACAGTGGTTTAACATCTACTTTAAAAAAGTGAGACGGGTGCTGGCCAAAACAGACAGTCCAGATAAATTCTTCTTATCGACTACAGGAAGACAGATATATAATGTATCCACCGACCTTCATCGCTACCAGAAGAAGTAAGTCTTAAAAGTTAAAAATCCTACATATTAGATGTTGTGCCATGTATTTATGATCTACTCTATTGCTATCTAGGTACAAACTTAAATCCATCTCTAGTCAGGTGGCAAGAAAAACTTGTGAAACATGGACCGTGTCACATTTAACAGAGACACAGAGGTATCTTTTCTCCAAATATCTCAGTCATTCCAACATGACAGCAGAGAGGAATTACAGAGAAAGAACTTTAGGAGACCTCTGCCAAGCATACACACTGGTCTTGGCAGCAGGGAAAGCATCGGAAAATCAACCTCAACCCAGCAGCTCAAGGTAATTTATTGCAAAGCAGTTATGATCTATTTCACCAAATTGTTGATAAAATGTAATATTCTGTTTTCTATCTCCCCTAAAGAGAAGCAGAAGGGAGCAATGGAGAAGAGGAGCAAATGGTCCAGCAAGCTGAAGACTACAGTGCCCAGGGTGAAACAGAGGACCTCGGTGTGTCAAATTTAAATACTAAGACTCAAAGGTGGGTATATTATTAAATCAAGCAAGCTAGTAGGAGTTGGCAAACTGTACATAGCTTGTGATGTTATGGACAATGACTTGTTCTTCTGAGCATCCTCAGCACCTATACCCAGGCAAAGTGCTCTCAGTAGCGGCCACTTGTAGACAGTATGCGGAAGGGTATATTACAGGCGTTTATTGATGATATCTCCATCGCAGAACAAACCTCGATGCCTAAACTTTTAGGATTGATAGAAGATATCCTTATACCACTCTAAGTGCCCAGAAAATGTAATGTTATTATTTATATCAGGCGGAGAGCACCAATCGAACCTAGGGTCACAACAAGGTCCATGAAGACAGGGATGCAGTTGAGGAAAAGGAAACACCCAGGGTAATTGGTCAATATACTCATTCACATTGTCCTTGAACAATAAACATTTCGGTTTTAACATATGTATTCCCCTTCTTTCCTTTAAAGAGATTAAGAAGACGGCAGTGATCAGCTCCCAAGAAAGAATGAGGCGTTTCGGAGACTAAAGTTCCCGTCTTGTTAAAGTTTTTGAATTCATGTTTTATTTGTTTCTTTTCTATTCTAGGTTGTTCTACAATTCCAGGTGAACGGGGCCCTCGAAGCAATGGGAGAAGATTTTCTTTATTATAAACATTTGTACTGTTTGTATTAGTGTTAAAGGGATTCTGTCACCAGGTTTTAGCCATCTCATCTGAGCGCACCATAATGTGGACACAGACATCTTTATTCCAGCGATATATCACTTACTAGGCTGCTCAGTGTAGTTTGCATTAAAACACTGTTAAATCATCTGGAGATTATCATTAGAGCACTACTCCAGTAGTCCAGTCATACTTGGGAGCTGCCAAATCTGCAACAGAGAAAACAGTAATTTTATCAAAATGACAGCAAGGAGCTCAGTAAGTGAAACATTGCTGGATCAGGATTTCTATCTCTACATTATGCTGCTGTCCGATGGGATGTCAAAAACCTGGTGACAGAGTCCTTTTAATAACTATTTTAAAGATAAATATAAAGTGGAAGTCCTATGGCTATGATGAAACAATTCTGACAACTGTTCAAATGGCACAATCATTTACTACCGTCAGGTTTCTGAGCCGTTTAGTCTAATGCTTTGTCAGTATTACTAGAATCCATAATAATTTAAAGGTCAGGTAGCCATAAAAGTGCTCCTGCCAGTCAGAGCAGTGCAGTCCCTGGAAATCAGGCCTAGGGAAGCAGAATATATTACCATCCCTAACAACGGTAAGCATGACCCCCAGCTGTCCAGCAACCCGACATGTAGAACTGCCTATAAAAATGACCATTTGTCCAGTCAGTGCATCACTCTCTGGTGCCCTTTTACACTGGCACACTGCTTTCTGTCTCTCTCTCTTTCTCTCTCCCCAGTGCAATGCTCTCTGGTGCTCTTTCACTCTCTTTCCAGTGCACCACTCTCTGATGTGTTCTCTTTCTCCCTACTGCACCGCTCTCTGGCACTCCTCTGTCTTTATAGTGCACTGCTCTCTTTTGTGCTCTCTCAGTCTCCAGTGCATCACTGGCGCTCGCTTTTGATCTCTCCCCATTGCACCACTCTCTCGCATGCTCTCTCTCTGGTGCTCTCTTTCCATCCAAAGTGCCTTTTTTTGTCTCTGTGCCTTCACGAGCCTCTCAATCTCTGTCTTTGCCCATCTGTGGCTCTCTATCGTTCTCTGTGCCTCTCTGTCCCTCCCTGTGCTTCTATTTACCTTTTGCATCAATCTATGTGCCTACCTTTGCCCCTTTGCTCCCCTCTTTGCCTCTATGTGCCTCTCAATGACTCTCTCTCATGCACACCTCTTCCTGTAGGTCAAAGGTAAGAAGCACTACTCAAGTTGCAGCAGAGAAGATGAATTGGTAAGTAACCACAAAGCTACACAGTGTTTAACACTTGTGTATTTTTTAAGAATCTTGTTGCTGTAGGATGCTTCCTGAACATTAAAGTGAATTGTCAGGAAACATCTTTAAGCTACAGGATCCTTGAAAAATATGCAAGTTTTTATTGGATGATTTGTCAGGCTATCAACAATCACACAGGGCCACAGGCCCGTCAACAGGGCAATAGCCCACTCCACAAGGCCAATGACCCTTTGCAAAGGGCCAGAGGTCCCTTTCCGCAGTGCCATAGGCATTTCCACAGGGCCATAACCCACTCCAGCTCTCTCCACAGGGCAACAGGCCCATTTGAAGGGCCACAGATCCCTCTTCAGGGTCACAGGCCTTTCCACAGGGCCGCACCCACCTTCAGCTCTCTCCACAGGGTCATAGGCCCTTTCCTCAGGGCCACAAGCCCCTCCAGCTCTCTCCACAGGGCAACAGACCACTATACAGGGTCACAGGCCTTTCCACAGGGCCACAAGCCCCTTCAGCTCTCTCCACAGGACCACAGGCTCCTACCGGGCCACAGGCCTTTACACAGTGCCACAAGCCCCTCCAGCTCTTTCCACAGGCAATCATGTTGCATGTTGTTTACTGCAAAAGACTTCATAGGCCCCAATCTTACTCCAGAGCCTTCCACAGGCCCCTCCAGCCCACTCCACATGGCCTTTTTTAGCAGAGCAAAACTCCCTCCAGCTCTCATTACATCACTACATGCCCCTCTGCGGGCAAACAACCCCTTCAACTCTCTCCACAGTACCATAGGCTCCTTCTGCCGGACCACAAGCATTTCCACAGGGCCACAATCCCCTCCAACTCTTCTCCACAGGACAACAAGCTCTCATTACAGGGCCATAGCTCCCCTCCACAGGGCCAAATGCACTTTCTGCATGGACACAGCCCCCTTTAGCTCTCTCCACAGAGACACAAGGCCCGTCTGCAGGGCACAAGCCCCCTCTTCAAGGCCAAAAGGCCTTTCTACATGGCCATAGTCATTTCCATAGGGCACGAGCCCCTCCAGCTCTCTCCACAGGGCAACGGACCCCTATACAGGGTCACAGGCCTTTCCACAGGGCCACAACACCTTCAGCTCTCTCCACAGGACCACAGGCTCCTACTGGGCCACAGGCCTTTCCACAATGCCACAAGCCCCTCCAGCTCTCTCCACAGGCAATCATGTTGCATGTTGTTTACTGCAAAGGACTTCATAGGCCCAAATATTACTCCAGAGCCTTCCACAGGCCTTTCCAGCCAGCTCCACATGGCCTTTTCCTCAGGCCACAACTCCCTCCAGCTCTCTTTACATCGCCACATGCCCCTCTGCGGGGCCACAGACCCCTATACAGGGTCACAGGCCTTTCCACAGGGCCTGAACCCCTTCAGCTGTCTCCACAGGACCACAGGCTTTTCCACAGCCCACAACTCCTTCCACCTCTCACCACAGGGCCACAGCTCCTTCCACAAGGCCAAAGGGCCTATCCATAGGGCCACAGACCTTTCCACATGGCCACAACACCCTTCAGCTCTCTCCACAGGACAAGAAGCTCTCTTTACAGGGCCATAGCTCACCTCCACAGGGCCAAATGCACTTTCCACACGGCCACAACTCCCAACAGCCCTCTCCACAGAGTCACAGGGCCCGTCTGCAGGGCACAAGCCCCCTCTTCAAAGCCAAAAGGCCTTTCTGCATGGCCATAGTCATTTCCATAGGGCACGAGCCCCTCCAGCTCTCTCCACAGGGCAACGGACCGCTATACAGGGTCACAGGCCTTTCCACAGGGCCACAACACCTTCAGCTCTCTCCACAGGACCACAGGCTCCTACCCGGCCACAGGCTTTTACACAGTGCTACAAGTCCCTCTAGCTCTCTCCACAGGCAATCATGTTGCATGTTGTTTACCGAAAAAAGGACTTCATAGGCCCAAATCTTACTTCAGACCCTTCCACAGGCCCCTCCAGCCCGCTCCACATGGCCTTTTCCGCAGGCCACAACTCCCTCCAGCTCTCTTTACATCGCCACATGCCCCTCTATGGGGCCACAGACCCCTATACAGGGTCACAGGCCTTTCCACAGGGCCTCAACCCCTTCAGCTCTCTCCACAGGACCACTGGCTCCTTCTGCCGGGCCACAAGCATTTCCACAGGGCCACAATCCCCTCCAACTCTTCTCCACAGGACAACAAGCTCTCTTTACAGAGCCATAGCTCCCCTCCACAGGGCCAAATGCACTTTCTGCACGGCCACAGCCCCCTTTAGCTCTCTCCACAGAGACACAGGGCCCGTCTGCAGGACACAAGCCCCCTCTTCAAGGCCAAAGGGCCTTTCTACATGGCCATAGTCATTTCCATAGGGCACAAGCCCCTCCAGCTCTCTCCACAGGGCAACGGACCCCTATACAGGGTCACAGGCCTTTCCACAGGGCCACAACACCTTCAGCTCTCTCCACAGGACCACAGGCTACTACCGGGCCACAGGTCTTTCCACAGTGCCACAAGCACCATCCAGCTCTCTCCACAGGCAATCATGTTGCACTTTCGCAACAAGAGTCAATTTTTGTTGCAGTTCGGCAACATTGGAGTCAACCCTGTTGCAAATCGGACACGGAGCTTGAAAATTTAGATGTTTACTGCAAAGGACTTCATAGGCCCCCATCTTACTCCAGAGCCTTCCACAGGCCCCTCCAGCACGCTCCACATGGCCTTTTCCACAGGCCACAACTCCATCCAGCTCTCTTTACATCGCCACATGCCCCTCTGCGGGGCAACAGACCCCTATACAGGGTCACAGGCCTCTCCACAGGGCCTCAACCCCTTCAGCTCTCTCCACAGGACCACTGGCTCCTTCTGCCGGGCCACAAGCCTTTCCACAGGGCCACAATCCCCTCCAATTCCACAGGACAACAGGCTCTCTTTACAGGGCCATAGCTCCCCTCCACAGGGCCAAATGCACTTTCCACATGGCCACAACCCCCTCCAGCTCTCTACACAGAGTCATGGGGCCCGTCTGCAGGGCACAAGCCCCCTGTTCAAAGCCAAAAGGCCTTTCTGCATGGCCATAGTCATTTCCATAGGGCACAAGCCCCTCCAGCTCTCTCCACAGGGCAACGGACCCCTATACAGGGTCACAGGCCTTTCCCCAGGGCCACAATCCCCTCCAACTCTTCTCCACACGACAACAAGCTCTCTTTACCGGGCCATAGCTCCCCTCCACAGGGCCAAATGCACTTTCTGCATGGCCACAGCCCCCTTTAGCTCTCTCCACAGAGACACAAGGCCCGTCTGCAGGGCACAAGCCCCCTCTTCAAGGCCAAAAGGCCTTTCTACATGGCCATAGTCATTTCCATAGGGCACAAGCCCCTCCAGCTCTCTCCACAGGGCAACGGACCCCTATACAGGGTCACAGGCCTTTCCACAGGGCCACAACACTTTCAGCTCTCTCCACAGGACCACAGGCTCCTACTGGGCCACAGGCCTTTCCACAGTGCCACAAGCCCCTCCAGCTCTCTCCACAGGCAATCATGTTGCATGTTGTTTACTGCAAAGGACTTCATAGGCCCAAATCTTACTCCAGAGCCTTCCACAGGCCTTTCCAGCCAGCTCCACATGGCCTTTTCCTCAGGCCACAACTCCCTCCAGCTCTCTTTACATCGCCACATGCCCCTCTGCGGGGCCACAGACCCCTATACAGGGTCACATGCCTTTCCACAGGGCCTCAACCCCTTCAGCTGTCTCCACAGGATCACAGGCTTTTCCACAGCCCACAACTCCTTCCACCTCTCACCACAGGACCACAGCCCCTTCCACAAGGCCAAAGGGCCTATCCATAGGGCCACAAACCTTTCCACATGGCCACAACACCCTCCAGCTCTCTCCACAGGACAAGAAGCTCTCTTTACAGTGCCATAGCTCACCTCCACAGGGCCAAATGCACTTTCCACACGGCCACAACTCCCAACAGCCCTCTCCACAGAGTCACAGGGCCCGTCTGCAGGGCACAAGCCCCCTCTTCAAAGCCAAGAGGCCTTTCTGCATGGCCATAGTCATTTCCATAGGGCACGAGCCCCTCAAGCTCTCTCCACAGGGCAACGGACCGCTATACAGGGTCACAGGCCTTTCCACAGGGCCACAACACCTTCAGCTCTCTCCACAGGACCACAGGCTCCTACCCGGCCACAGGCTTTTCCACAGTGCTACAAGTCCCTCTAGCTCTCTCCACAGGCAATCATGTTGCATGTTGTTTACCGAAAAAAGGACTTCATAGGCCCAAATCTTACTTCAGACCCTTCCACAGGCCCCTCCAGCCCGCTCCACATGGCCTTTTCCGCAGGCCACAACTCCCTCCAGCTCTCTTTACATTGCCACATGCCACTCTGCGGGGCCACAGACCCCTATACAGGGTCACAGGCCTTTCCACAGGGCCTCAACCCCTTCAGCTCTCTCCACAGGACCACTGGCTCCTTCTGCCGGGCCACAAGCATTTCCACGGGGCCACAATCCCCTCCAACTCTTCTCCACAGGACAACAAGCTCTCTTTACAGAGCCATAGCTCCCCTCCACAGGGCCAAATGCACTTTCTGCACGGCTACAGCCCCCTTTAGCTCTCTCCACAGAGACACAGGGCCCGTCTGCAGGACACAAGCCCCCTCTCAAGGCCAAAGGGCCTTTCTACATGGCCATAGTCATTTCCATAGGGCACAAGCCCCTCCAGCTCTCTCCACAGGGCAACGGACCCCTATACAGGGTCACAGGCCTTTCCACAGGGCCACAACACCTTCAGCTCTCTCCACAGGACCACAGGCTCCTACCCGGCCACAGGCTTTTCCACAGTGCTACAAGTCCCTCTAGCTCTCTCCACAGGCAATCATGTTGCATGTTGTTTACCGAAAAAAGGACTTCATAGGCCCAAATCTTACTCCAGAGCCTTCCACGGGCCTCTCCAGCCCGCTCCACATGGCCTTTTCCTCAGGCCACAACTCCCTCCAGCTCTCTTTACATCGCCACATGCCCCTCTGCGGGGCCACAGACCCCTATACAGGGTCACAGGCCTTTCCACAGGGCCTCAACCCCTTCAGCTGTCTCCACAGGACCACAGGCTTTTCCACAGCCCACAACTCCTTCCACCTCTCACCACAGGGCCACAGCCCCTTCCACAAGGCTAAAGGGCCTATTCATAGGGCCACAGACCTTTCCACAGGGCCACAACACCCTCCAGCTCTCTCCACAGGACAAGAAGCTCTCTTTACAGGGCCATAGCTCACCTCCACAGGGCCAAATGCACTTTCCACACGGCCACAACTCCCAACAGCCCTCTCCACAGTGTCACAGGGCCCGTCTGCAGGGCACAAGCCCCCTCTTCAAAGCCAAAAGGCCTTTCTACATGGCCATAGTCATTCCCATAGGGCACGAGCACCTCCAGCTCTCTCCACAGGGCAACGGACCCCTGTACAGGGTCACAGGCCTTTCCACAGGGCCACAAAACCTTCAGCTCTCTCCACAGGCAATCATGTTGCATGTTGTTTACTGCAGAGGACTTTATAGGCCCAAATCTTACTCCAGAGCCTTCCACAGGCCCCTCCAGCCCACTCCACATGGCCTTTTCCTCAGGCCACAACTCCCTCCAGCTCTCTTTACATCGCCACATGCCCCTCTGCGGGGCCACAGACCCCTATACAGCGTCACATGCCTTTCCACAGGGCCTCAACCTCTTCAGCTCTCTCCACAGGACCACTGCCTCCTTCTGCCGGGCTACAAGCCTTTCCACAGGGCCACAATCCCCTCCAACTCTTCTCCACACGACAACAAGCTCTCTTTACCGGGCCATAGCTCCCCTCCACAGGGCCAAATGCACTTTCTGCATGGCCACAGCCCCCTTTAGCTCTCTCCACAGAGACACAAGGCCCGTCTGCAGGGCACAAGCCCCCTCTTCAAGGCCAAAAGGCCTTTCTACATGGCCATAGTCATTTCCATAGGGCACGAGCCCCTCCAGCTCTCTCCACAGGGCAACGGACCCCTATACAGGGTCACAGGCCTTTCCACAGGGCCACAACACCTTCAGCTCTCTCCACAGGCTCCTACTGGGCCACAGGCCTTTCCACAATGCCACAAGCCCCTCCAGCTCTCTCCACAGGCAATCATGTTGCATGTTGTTTACTGCAAAGGACTTCATAGGCCCAAATATTACTCCAGAGCCTTCCACAGGCCTTTCCAGCCAGCTCCACATGGCCTTTTCCTCAGGCCACAACTCCCTCCAGCTCTCTTTACATCGCCACATGCCCCTCTGCGGGGCCACAGACCCCTATACAGGGTCACAGGCCTTTCCACAGGGCCTCAACCCCGTCAGCTGTCTCCACAGGACCACAGGCTTTTCCACAGCCCACAACTCCTTCCACCTCTCACCACAGGGCCACAGCTCCTTCCACAAGGCCAAAGGGCCTATCCATAGGGCCACAGACCTTTCCACATGGCCACAACACCCTTCAGCTCTCTCCACAGGACAAGAAGCTCTCTTTACAGGGCCATAGCTCACCTCCACAGGGCCAAATGCACTTTCCACACGGCCACAACTCCCAACAGCCCTCTCCACAGAGTCACAGGGCCCGTCTGCAGGGCACAAGCCCCCTCTTCAAAGCCAAAAGGCCTTTTTGCATGGCCATAGTCATTTCCATAGGGCACGAGCCCCTCCAGCTCTCTCCACAGGGCAACGGACCGCTATACAGGGTCACAGGCCTTTCCACAGGGCCACAACACCTTCAGCTCTCTCCACAGGACCACAGGCTCCTACCCGGCCACAGGCTTTTACACAGTGCTACAGGTCCCTCTAGCTCTCTCCACAGGCAATCATGTTGCATGTTGTTTACCGAAAAAAGGACTTCATAGGCCCAAATCTTACTTCAGACCCTTCCACAGGCCCCTCCAGCCCGCTCCACATGGCCTTTTCCGCAGGCCACAACTCCCTCCAGCTCTCTTTACATCGCCACATGCCCCTCTGCGGGGCCACAGACCCCTATAACGGGTCACAGGCCTTTCCACAGGGCCTCAACCCCTTCAGCTCTCTCCACAGGACCACTGGCTCCTTCTGCCGGGCCACAAGCATTTCCACAGGGCCACAATCCCCTCCAACTCTTCTCCACAGGACAACAAGCTCTCTTTACAGAGCCATAGCTCCCCTCCACAGGGTCAAATGCACTTTCTGCACGGCCACAGCCCCCTTTAGCTCTCTCCACAGAGACACAGGGCCCGTCTGCAGGACACAAGCCCCCTCTTCAAGGCCAAAGGGCCTTTCTACATGGCCATAGTCATTTCCATAGGGCACAAGTCCCTCCAGCTCTCTCCACAGGGCAACGGACCCCTATACAGGGTCACAGGCCTTTCCACAGGGCCACAACACCTTCAGCTCTCTCCACAGGACCACAGGCTACTACCGGGCCACAGGTCTTTCCACAGTGCCACAAGCACCATCCAGCTCTCTCCACAGGCAATCATGTTGCACTTTTGCAACAAGAGTCAATTTTTGTTGCAGTTCGGCAACATTGGAGTCAACCCTGTTGCAAATCGGACACGGAGCTTGAAAATTTAGATGTTTACTGCAAAGGACTTCATAGGCCCCCATCTTACTCCAGAGCCTTCCACAGGCCCCTCCAGCACGCTCCACATGGCCTTTTCCACAGGCCACAACTCCATCCAGCTCTCTTTACATCGCCACATGCCCCTCTGCGGGGCAACAGACCCCTATACAGGGTCACAGGCCTCTCCACAGGGCCTCAACCCCTTCAGCTCTCTCCACAGGACCACTGGCTCCTTCTGCCGGGCCACAAGCCTTTCCACAGGGCCACAATCCCCTCCAATTCCACAGGACAACAGGCTCTCTTTACAGGGCCATAGCTCCCCTCCACAGGGCCAAATGCACTTTCCACATGGCCACAACCCCCTCCAGCTCTTTACACAGAGTCATGGGGCCCGTCTGCAGGGCACAAGCCCCTTCATCAAGGCCAAGGGGCCTTTCTACTGGGCCACTGGCCTTTAAATAGTGCCACAACCTCCTCTGGCTCTCTCAAGAGGGCCACAGGCTCCTTCTACAGGGCAAGGGCCCCCTCCACAAGGCCAAAGGCCCTTTGCAAAGGGCCATATGTCCATTCCACAGGGCCATAGTCATTTCCATAGGGCCATAACCCCCCTCAAGCTCTCTCCACAGAACCGCAGGCTCCTTCTACAGGTTTACAGGCATATACACAGGGCCACATCCGCCTTCACCTCTCTCCACAAGGCGACAGGGCCCTTTCACTGTGTCATAGGCCTTTCCATAAGGCCACAACCCCCTCTGTCTCTCTCAAAAAGGACAGAGGCTCCCTTTACAAGGCAACAGCCCCCTCCACAAGGCCAAAGGCCTTTTTCAAAGGGCCACAGGTCCCTTTCGCAGGGCCGTAGGCATTTCCCCAAGGCAATAACCCCCTCCAGCTCTCTCCACAGGACCACAGGCTCCTTCTACAAGACTACAACCCCTTTGAGCTCCTTCATCAGGGCCACAGCCTCCTCCGCCCCTCTTTAATCAGTTAAAAGGGCTCAATTGAGTGACCACAACACCTTCAGCTCTCTCCACAGGACCACAGGCTCCTACTGGGCCACAGGCCTTTCCACAATGCCACAAGCCCCTCTAGCTCTCTCCACAGGCAATCATGTTGCATGTTTTTTACTGCAAAGGACTTCATAGGCCCAAATCTTACTCCAGAGCCTTCCACAGGCCCCTCCAGCCGGCTCCACATGGCCTTTTCCTCAGGCCACAACTCCCTCCAGATCTCTTTACATCGCCACATGCCCCTCTGCGGGGCCACAGACCCCTATACAGGTTCACAGGCCTTTCCACAGGGCCTCAACCCCTTCAGCTCTCTCCACAGGACCACAGGCTTTTCCACAGCCCACAACTCCTTCCAGCTCTCACCACAGGGCCACAGCCCCTTCCACAAGGCTAAAGGGCCTATCCATAGGGCCACAGACCTTTCCACAGGGCCACAACACGCTCCAGCTCTCTCCACAGGGCAAGAAGCTCTCTTTACAGGGCCATAGCTCACCTCCACAGGGCCAAATGCACTTTCCACACGGCCACAACTCCCAACAGCCCTCTCAACAGAGTCACAGGGCCCGTCTGCAGGGCACAAGCCCCTCTTCAAGGCCAAAAGGCCTTTCTACATGGCCATAGTCATTCCCATAGGGCACGAGCACCTCCAGCTCTCTCCACAGGGCAACGGACCCCTGTACAGGGTCACAGTCCTTTCCACAGGGCCACAACAGCTTCAGCTCTCTCCACAGGCAATCATGTTGCATGTTGTTTACTGCAGAGGACTTCATAGGCCCAAACCTTACTCCAGAGCCTTCAACAGGCCCCTCCAGCCCGCTCCACATGGCCTTTTCCTCAGGCCACAACTCCCTCCAGCTCTCTTTACATCGCCACATGCCCCTCTGCGGGGCCACAGACCCCTATACAGGGTCACATGCCTTTCCACAGGGCCTCAACCCCTTCAGCTCTCTCCCCAGGACCACTGCCTCCTTCTGCCGGGCTACAAGCCTTTCCACAGGGCCACAATCCCCTCCAACTCTTCTCCACAGGACAACAAGCTCTCTTTACCGGGCCATAGCTCCCCTCCACATGCACTTTCTGCATGGACACAGCCCCCTTTAGCTCTCTCCACAGAGACACAAGGCCCGTCTGCAGGGCACAAGCCCCCTCTTCAAGGCCAAAAGGCCTTTCTACATGGCCATAGTCATTTCCATAGGGCACGAGCCCCTCCAGCTCTCTCCACAGGGCAACGGACCGCTATACAGGGTCACAGGCCTTTCCACAGGGCCACAACACCTTCAGCTCTTCCACAGGACCACAGGCTCCAGCCCGGCCACAGGCCTTTCCACAGTGCTACAAGTCCCTCCAGCTCTCTCCACAGGCAATCATGTTTCATGTTGTTTACCGCAAAAGGTCTTCATAGGCCCAAATCTTACTTCAGACCCTTCCACAGGCCCCTCCAGCCCGCTCCACATGGCCTTTTCCGCAGGCCACAACTCCCTCCAGCTCTCTTTACATCGCCACATGCCCCTCTGCGGGGCCACAGACCCCTATACAGGGTCACAGGCCTTTCCACAGGGCCTCAACCCCTTCAGCTGTCTCCACAGGACCACAGGCTTTTCCACAGCCCACAACTCCTTCCACCTCTCACCACAGGGCCACAGCCCCTTCCACAAGGCCAAAGGGCCTATCCATAGGGCCACAAACCTTTCCACATGGCCACAACACCCTCCAGCTCTCTCCACAGGACAAGAAGCTCTCTTTACAGGGCCATAGCTCACCTCCACAGGGCCAAATGCACTTTCCACACGGCCACAACTCCCAACAGCCCTCTCCACAGAGTCACAGGGCCCGTCTGCAGGGCACAAGCCCCCTCTTCAAAGCCAAAAGGCCTTTCTGCATGGCCATAGTCATTTCCATAGGGCACGAGCCCCTCAAGCTCTCTCCACAGGGCAACGGACCGCTATACAGGGTCACAGGCCTTTCCACAGGGCCACAACACCTTCAGCTCTCTCCACAGGACCACAGGCTACTACAGGGCCACAGGTCTTTCCACAGTGCCACAAGCACCATCCAGCTCTCTCCACAGGCAATCATGTTGCACTTTTGCAACAAGAGTCAATTTTTGTTGCAGTTCGGCAACATTGGAGTCAACCCTGTTGCAAATCGGACACGGAGCTTGAAAATTTAGATGTTTACTGCAAAGGACTTCATAGGCCCCCATCTTACTCCAGAGCCTTCCACAGGCCCCTCCAGCACGCTCCACATGGCCTTTTCCACAGGCCACAACTCCATCCAGCTCTCTTTACATCGCCACATGCCCCTCTGCGGGGCAACAGACCCCTATACAGGGTCACAGGCCTCTCCACAGGGCCTCAACCCCTTCAGCTCTCTCCACAGGACCACTGGCTCCTTCTGCCGGGCCACAAGCCTTTCCACAGGGCCACAATCCCCTCCAATTCCACAGGACAACAGGCTCTCTTTACAGGGCCATAGCTCCCCTCCACAGGGCCAAATGCACTTTCCACATGGCCACAACCCCCTCCAGCTCTTTACACAGAGTCATGGGGCCCGTCTGCAGGGCACAAGCCCCTTCATCAAGGCCAAGGGGCCTTTCTACTGGGCCACTGGCCTTTAAATAGTGCCACAACCTCCTCTGGCTCTCTCAAGAGGGCCACAGGCTCCTTCTACAGGGCAAGGGCCCCCTCCACAAGGCCAAAGGCCCTTTGCAAAGGGCCATATGTCCATTCCACAGGGCCATAGTCATTTCCATAGGGCCATAACCCCCCTCAAGCTCTCTCCACAGAACCGCAGGCTCCTTCTACAGGTTTACAGGCATATACACAGGGCCACATCCGCCTTCACCTCTCTCCACAAGGCGACAGGGCCCTTTCACTGTGTCATAGGCCTTTCCATAAGGCCACAACCCCCTCTGTCTCTCTCAAAAAGGACAGAGGCTCCCTTTACAAGGCAACAGCCCCCTCCACAAGGCCAAAGGCCTTTTTCAAAGGGCCACAGGTCCCTTTCGCAGGGCCATAGGCATTTCCCCAAGGCAATAACCCCCTCCAGCTCTCTCCACAGGACCACAGGCTCCTTCTACAAGACTACAACCCCTTTGAGCTCCTTCATCAGGGCCACAGCCTCCTCCGCCCCCCTTTAATCAGTTAAAAGGGCTCAATTGAGTGACCACAACACCTTCAGCTCTCTCCACAGGACCACAGGCTCCTACTGGGCCACAGGCCTTTCCACAATGCCACAAGCCCCTCTAGCTCTCTCCACAGGCAATCATGTTGCATGTTTTTTACTGCAAAGGACTTCATAGGCCCAAATCTTACTCCAGAGCCTTCCACAGGCCCCTCCAGCCGGCTCCACATGGCCTTTTCCTCAGGCCACAACTCCCTCCAGCTCTCTTTACATCGCCACATGCCCCTCTGCGGGGCCACAGACCCCTATACAGGTTCACAGGCCTTTCCACAGGGCCTCAACCCCTTCAGCTCTCTCCACAGGACCACAGGCTTTTCCACAGCCCACAACTCCTTCCAGCTCTCACCACAGGGCCACAGCCCCTTCCACAAGGCTAAAGGGCCTATCCATAGGGCCACAGACCTTTCCACAGGGCCACAACACGCTCCAGCTCTCTCCACAGGGCAAGAAGCTCTCTTTACAGGGCCATAGCTCACCTCCACAGGGCCAAATGCACTTTCCACACGGCCACAACTCCCAACAGCCCTCTCAACAGAGTCACAGGGCCCGTCTGCAGGGCACAAGCCCCTCTTCAAGGCCAAAAGGCCTTTCTACATGGCCATAGTCATTCCCATAGGGCACGAGCACCTCCAGCTCTCTCCACAGGGCAACGGACCCCTGTACAGGGTCACAGTCCTTTCCACAGGGCCACAACAGCTTCAGCTCTCTCCACAGGCAATCATGTTGCATGTTGTTTACTGCAGAGGACTTCATAGGCCCAAACCTTACTCCAGAGCCTTCAACAGGCCCCTCCAGCCCGCTCCACATGGCCTTTTCCTCAGGCCACAACTCCCTCCAGCTCTCTTTACATCGCCACATGCCCCTCTGCGGGGCCACAGACCCCTATACAGGGTCACATGCCTTTCCACAGGGCCTCAACCCCTTCAGCTCTCTCCCCAGGACCACTGCCTCCTTCTGCCGGGCTACAAGCCTTTCCACAGGGCCACAATCCCCTCCAACTCTTCTCCACAGGACAACAAGCTCTCTTTACCGGGCCATAGCTCCCCTCCACATGCACTTTCTGCATGGACACAGCCCCCTTTAGCTCTCTCCACAGAGACACAAGGCCCGTCTGCAGGGCACAAGCCCCCTCTTCAAGGCCAAAAGGCCTTTCTACATGGCCATAGTCATTTCCATAGGGCACGAGCCCCTCCAGCTCTCTCCACAGGGCAACGGACCGCTATACAGGGTCACAGGCCTTTCCACAGGGCCACAACACCTTCAGCTCTTCCACAGGCTCCAGCCCGGCCACAGGCCTTTCCACAGTGCTACAAGTCCCTCCAGCTCTCTCCACAGGCAATCATGTTTCATGTTGTTTACCGCAAAAGGTCTTCATAGGCCCAAATCTTACTTCAGACCCTTCCACAGGCCCCTCCAGCCCGCTCCACATGGCCTTTTCCGCAGGCCACAACTCCCTCCAGCTCTCTTTACATCGCCACATGCCCCTCTGCGGGGCCACAGACCCTTATACAGGGTCACAGGCCTTTCCACAGGGCCTCAACCCCTTCAGCTGTCTCCACAGGACCACAGGCTTTTCCACAGCCCACAACTCCTTCCACCTCTCACCACAGGGCCACAGCCCCTTCCACAAGGCCAAAGGGCCTATCCATAGGGCCACAAACCTTTCCACATGGCCACAACACCCTCCAGCTCTCTCCACAGGACAAGAAGCTCTCTTTACAGGGCCATAGCTCACCTCCACAGGGCCAAATGCACTTTCCACACGGCCACAACTCCCAACAGCCCTCTCCACAGAGTCACAGGGCCCGTCTGCAGGGCACAAGCCCCCTCTTCAAAGCCAAAAGGCCTTTCTGCATGGCCATAGTCATTTCCATAGGGCACGAGCCCCTCAAGCTCTCTCCACAGGGCAACGGACCGCTATACAGGGTCACAGGCCTTTCCACAGGGCCACAACACCTTCAGCTCTCTCCACAGGACCACAGGCTCCAACCCGGCCACAGGCTTTTCCACAGTGCTACAAGTCCCTCTAGCTCTCTCCACAGGCAATCATGTTGCATGTTGTTTACCGAAAAAAGGACTTCATAGGCCCAAATCTTACTTCAGACCCTTCCACAGGCCCCTCCAGCCCGCTCCACATGGCCTTTTCCGCAGGCCACAACTCCCTCCAGCTCTCTTTACATTGCCACATGCCCCTCTGCGGGGCCACAGACCCCTATACAGGGTCACAGGCCTTTCCACAGGGCCTCAACCCCTTCAGCTCTCTCCACAGGACCACTGGCTCCTTCTGCCGGGCCACAAGCATTTCCACGGGGCCACAATCCCCTCCAACTCTTCTCCACAGGACAACAAGCTCTCTTTACAGAGCCATAGCTCCCCTCCACAGGGCCAAATGCACTTTCTGCACGGCTACAGCCCCCTTTAGCTCTCTCCACAGAGACACAGGGCCCGTCTGCAGGACACAAGCCCCCTCTTCAAGGCCAAAGGGCCTTTCTACATGGCCATAGTCATTTCCATAGGGCACAAGCCCCTCCAGCTCTCTCCACAGGGCAATGGACCCCTATACAGGGTCACAGGCCTTTCCACAGGGCCACAACACCTTCAGCTCTCTCCACAGGACCACAGGCTCCTACCCGGCCACAGGCTTTTCCACAGTGCTACAAGTCCCTCTAGCTCTCTCCACAGGCAATCATGTTGCATGTTGTTTACCGAAAAAAGGACTTCATAGGCCCAAATCTTACTCCAGAGCCTTCCACAGGCCTCTCCAGCCCGCTCCACATGGCCTTTTCCTCAGGCCACAACTCCCTCCAGCTCTCTTTACATCGCCACATGCCCCTCTGCGGGGCCACAGACCTTTCCACAGGGCCTCAACCCCTTCAGCTGTCTCCACAGGACCACAGGCTTTTCCACAGCCCACAACTCCTTCCACCTCTCACCACAGGGCCACAGCCCCTTCCACAAGGCTAAAGGGCCTATTCATAGGGCCACAGACCTTTCCACAGGGCCACAACACCCTCCAGCTCTCTCCACAGGACAAGAAGCTCTCTTTACAGGGCCATAGCTCACCTCCACAGGGCCAAATGCACTTTCCACACGGCCACAACTCCCAACAGCCCTCTCCACAGTGTCACAGGGCCCGTCTGCAGGGCACAAGCCCCCTCTTCAAAGCCAAAAGGCCTTTCTACATGGCCATAGTCATTCCCATAGGGCACGAGCACCTCCAGCTCTCTCCACAGGGCAACGGACCCCTGTACAGGGTCACAGGCCTTTCCACAGGGCCACAAAACCTTCAGCTCTCTCCACAGGCAATCATGTTGCATGTTGTTTACTGCAGAGGACTTCATAGGCCCAAATCTTACTCCAGAGCCTTCCACAGGCCCCTCCAGCCCACTCCACATGGCCTTTTCCTCAGGCCACAACTCCCTCCAGCTCTCTTTACATCGCCACATGCCCCTCTGCGGGGCCACAGACCCCTATACAGCGTCACATGCCTTTCCACAGGGCCTCAACCTCTTCAGCTCTCTCCACAGGACCACTGCCTCCTTCTGCCGGGCTACAAGCCTTTCCACAGGGCCACAATCCCCTCCAACTCTTCTCCACAGGACAACAAGCTCTCTTTACCGGGCCATAGCTCCCCTCCACATGCACTTTCTGCATGGACACAGCCCCCTTTAGCTCTCTCCACAGAGACACAAGGCCCGTCTGCAGGGCACAAGCCCCCTCTTCAAGGCCAAAAGGCCTTTCTACATGGCCATAGTCATTTCCATAGGGCACGAGCCCCTCCAGCTCTCTCCACAGGGCAACGGACCCCTATACAGGGTCACAGGCCTTTCCACAGGGCCACAACACCTTCAGCTCTCTCCACAGGACCACAGGCTCCTACTGGGCCACAGGCCTTTCCACAATGCCACAAGCCCCTCCAGCTCTCTCCACAGGCAATCATGTTGCATGGTGTTTACTGCAAAGGACTTCATAGGCCCAAATATTACTCCAGAGCCTTCCACAGGCCTTTCCAGCCAGCTCCACATGGCCTTTTCCTCAGGCCACAACTCCCTCCAGCTCTCTTTACATCGCCACATGCCCCTCTGCGGGGCCACAGACCCCTATACAGGGTCACAGGCCTTTCCACAGGGCCTGAACCCCTTCAGCTGTCTCCACAGGACCACAGGCTTTTCCACAGCCCACAACTCCTTCCACCTCTCACCACAGGGCCACAGCTCCTTCCACAAGGCCAAAGGGCCTATCCATAGGGCCACAGACCTTTCCACATGGCCACAACACCCTTCAGCTCTCTCCACAGGACAAGAAGCTCTCTTTACAGGGCCATAGCTCACCTCCACAGGGCCAAATGCACTTTCCACACGGCCACAACTCCCAACAGCCCTCTCCACAGTGTCACAGGGCCCGTCTGCAGGGCACAAGCCCCCTCTTCAAAGCCAAAAGGCCTTTCTGCATGGCCATAGTCATTTCCATAGGGCACGAGCCCCTCCAGCTCTCTCCACAGGGCAACGGACCGCTATACAGGGTCACAGGCCTTTCCACAGGGCCACAACACCTTCAGCTCTCTCCACAGGACCACAGGCTCCTACCCGGCCACAGGCTTTTACACAGTGCTACAAGTCCCTCTAGCTCTCTCCACAGGCAATCATGTTGCATGTTGTTTACCGAAAAAAGGACTTCATAGGCCCAAATCTTACTTCAGACCCTTCCACAGGCCCCTCCAGCCCGCTCCACATGGCCTTTTCCGCAGGCCACAACTCCCTCCAGCTCTCTTTACATCGCCACATGCCCCTCTGCGGGGCCACAGACCCCTATACAGGGTCACAGGCCTTTCCACAGGGCCTCAACCCCTTCAGCTCTCTCCACAGGACCACTGGCTCCTTCTGCCGGGCCACAAGCATTTCCACAGGGCCACGATCCCCTCCAACTCTTCTCCACAGGACAACAAGCTCTCTTTACAGAGCCATAGCTCCCCTCCACAGGGCCAAATGCACTTTCTGCACGGCCACAGCCCCCTTTAGCTCTCTCCACAGAGACACAGGGCCCGTCTGCAGGACACAAGCCCCCTCTTCAAGGCCAAAGGGCCTTTCTACATGGCCATAGTCATTTCCATAGGGCACAAGCCCCTCCAGCTCTCTCCACAGGGCAACGGACCCCTATACAGGGTCACAGGCCTTTCCACAGGGCCACAACACCTTCAGCTCTCTCCACAGGACCACAGGCTCCTACCCGGCCACAGGCTTTTCCACAGTGCTACAAGTCCCTCTAGCTCTCTCCACAGGCAATCATGTTGCATGTTGTTTACCGAAAAAAGGACTTCATAGGCCCAAATCTTACTCCAGAGCCTTCCACGGGCCTCTCCAGCCCGCTCCACATGGCCTTTTCCTCAGGCCACAACTCCCTCCAGCTCTCTTTACATCGCCACATGCCCCTCTGCGGGGCCACAGACCCCTATACAGGGTCACAGGCCTTTCCACAGGGCCTCAACCCCTTCAGCTGTCTCCACAGGACCACAGGCTTTTCCACAGCCCACAACTCCTTCCACCTCTCACCACAGGGCCACAGCCCCTTCCACAAGGCTAAAGGGCCTATTCATAGGGCCACAGACCTTTCCACAGGGCCACAACACCCTCCAGCTCTCTCCACAGGACAAGAAGCTCTCTTTACAGGGCCATAGCTCACCTCCACAGGGCCAAATGCACTTTCCACACGGCCACAACTCCCAACAGCCCTCTCCACAGTGTCACAGGGCCCGTCTGCAGGGCACAAGCCCCCTCTTCAAAGCCAAAAGGCCTTTCTACATGGCCATAGTCATTCCCATAGGGCACGAGCACCTCCAGCTCTCTCCACAGGGCAACGGACCCCTGTACAGGGTCACAGGCCTTTCCACAGGGCCACAAAACCTTCAGCTCTCTCCACAGGCAATCATGTTGCATGTTGTTTACTGCAGAGGACTTTATAGGCCCAAATCTTACTCCAGAGCCTTCCACAGGCCCCTCCAGCCCACTCCACATGGCCTTTTCCTCAGGCCACAACTCCCTCCAGCTCTGTTTACATCGCCACATGCCCCTCTGCGGGGCCACAGACCCCTATACAGCGTCACATGCCTTTCCACAGGGCCTCAACCTCTTCAGCTCTCTCCACAGGACCACTGCCTCCTTCTGCCGGGCTACAAGCCTTTCCACAGGGCCACAATCCCCTCCAACTCTTCTCCACACGACAACAAGCTCTCTTTACCGGGCCATAGCTCCCCTCCACAGGGCCAAATGCACTTTCTGCATGGCCACAGCCCCCTTTAGCTCTCTCCACAGAGACACAAGGCCCGTCTGCAGGGCACAAGCCCCCTCTTCAAGGCCAAAAGGCCTTTCTACATGGCCATAGTCATTTCCATAGGGCACGAGCCCCTCCAGCTCTCTCCACAGGGCAACGGACCCCTATACAGGGTCACAGGCCTTTCCACAGGGCCACAACACCTTCAGCTCTCTCCACAGGCTCCTACTGGGCCACAGGCCTTTCCACAATGCCACAAGCCCCTCCAGCTCTCTCCACAGGCAATCATGTTGCATGTTGTTTACTGCAAAGGACTTCATAGGCCCAAATATTACTCCAGAGCCTTCCACAGGCCTTTCCAGCCAGCTCCACATGGCCTTTTCCTCAGGCCACAACTCCCTCCAGCTCTCTTTACATCGCCACATGCCCCTCTGCGGGGCCACAGACCCCTATACAGGGTCACAGGCCTTTCCACAGGGCCTCAACCCCGTCAGCTGTCTCCACAGGACCACAGGCTTTTCCACAGCCCACAACTCCTTCCACCTCTCACCACAGGGCCACAGCTCCTTCCACAAGGCCAAAGGGCCTATCCGTAGGGCCACAGACCTTTCCACATGGCCAAAACACCCTTCAGCTCTCTCCACAGGACAAGAAGCTCTCTTTACAGGGCCATAGCTCACCTCCACAGGGCCAAATGCACTTTCCACACGGCCACAACTCCCAACAGCCCTCTCCACAGAGTCACAGGGCCCGTCTGCAGGGCACAAGCCCCCTCTTCAAAGCCAAAAGGCCTTTTTGCATGGCCATAGTCATTTCCATAGGGCACGAGCCCCTCCAGCTCTCTCCACAGGGCAACGGACCGCTATACAGGGTCACAGGCCTTTCCACAGGGCCACAACACCTTCAGCTCTCTCCACAGGACCACAGGCTCCTACCCGGCCACAGGCTTTTACACAGTGCTACAAGTCCCTCTAGCTCTCTCCACAGGCAATCATGTTGCATGTTGTTTACCGAAAAAAGGACTTCATAGGCCCAAATCTTACTTCAGACCCTTCCACAGGCCCCTCCAGCCCGCTCCACATGGCCTTTTCCGCAGGCCACAACTCCCTCCAGCTCTCTTTACATCGCCACATGCCCCTCTGCGGGGCCACAGACCCCTATAACGGGTCACAGGCCTTTCCACAGGGCCTCAACCCCTTCAGCTCTCTCCACAGGACCACTGGCTCCTTCTGCCGGGCCACAAGCATTTCCACAGGGCCACAATCCCCTCCAACTCTTCTCCACAGGACAACAAGCTCTCTTTACAGAGCCATAGCTCCCCTCCACAGGGTCAAATGCACTTTCTGCACGGCCACAGCCCCCTTTAGCTCTCTCCACAGAGACACAGGGCCCGTCTGCAGGACACAAGCCCCCTCTTCAAGGCCAAAGGGCCTTTCTACATGGCCATAGTCATTTCCATAGGGCACAAGTCCCTCCAGCTCTCTCCACAGGGCAACGGACCCCTATACAGGGTCACAGGCCTTTCCACAGGGCCACAACACCTTCAGCTCTCTCCACAGGACCACAGGCTACTACCGGGCCACAGGTCTTTCCACAGTGCCACAAGCACCATCCAGCTCTCTCCACAGGCAATCATGTTGCACTTTTGCAACAAGAGTCAATTTTTGTTGCAGTTCGGCAACATTGGAGTCAACCCTGTTGCAAATCGGACACGGAGCTTGAAAATTTAGATGTTTACTGCAAAGGACTTCATAGGCCCCCATCTTACTCCAGAGCCTTCCACAGGCCCCTCCAGCACGCTCCACATGGCCTTTTCCACAGGCCACAACTCCATCCAGCTCTCTTTACATCGCCACATGCCCCTCTGCGGGGCAACAGACCCCTATACAGGGTCACAGGCCTCTCCACAGGGCCTCAACCCCTTCAGCTCTCTCCACAGGACCACTGGCTCCTTCTGCCGGGCCACAAGCCTTTCCACAGGGCCACAATCCCCTCCAATTCCACAGGACAACAGGCTCTCTTTACAGGGCCATAGCTCCCCTCCACAGGGCCAAATGCACTTTCCACATGGCCACAACCCCCTCCAGCTCTTTACACAGAGTCATGGGGCCCGTCTGCAGGGCACAAGCCCCTTCATCAAGGCCAAGGGGCCTTTCTACTGGGCCACTGGCCTTTAAATAGTGCCACAACCTCCTCTGGCTCTCTCAAGAGGGCCACAGGCTCCTTCTACAGGGCAAGGGCCCCCTCCACAAGGCCAAAGGCCCTTTGCAAAGGGCCATATGTCCATTCCACAGGGCCATAGTCATTTCCATAGGGCCATAACCCCCCTCAAGCTCTCTCCACAGAACCGCAGGCTCCTTCTACAGGTTTACAGGCATATACACAGGGCCACATCCGCCTTCACCTCTCTCCACAAGGCGACAGGGCCCTTTCACTGTGTCATAGGCCTTTCCATAAGGCCACAACCCCCTCTGTCTCTCTCAAAAAGGACAGAGGCTCCCTTTACAAGGCAACAGCCCCCTCCACAAGGCCAAAGGCCTTTTTCAAAGGGCCACAGGTCCCTTTCGCAGGGCCATAGGCATTTCCCCAAGGCAATAACCCCCTCCAGCTCTCTCCACAGGACCACAGGCTCCTTCTACAAGACTACAACCCCTTTGAGCTCCTTCATCAGGGCCACAGCCTCCTCCGCCCCCCTTTAATCAGTTAAAAGGGCTCAATTGAGTGACCACAACACCTTCAGCTCTCTCCACAGGACCACAGGCTCCTACTGGGCCACAGGCCTTTCCACAATGCCACAAGCCCCTCTAGCTCTCTCCACAGGCAATCATGTTGCATGTTTTTTACTGCAAAGGACTTCATAGGCCCAAATCTTACTCCAGAGCCTTCCACAGGCCCCTCCAGCCGGCTCCACATGGCCTTTTCCTCAGGCCACAACTCCCTCCAGCTCTCTTTACATCGCCACATGCCCCTCTGCGGGGCCACAGACCCCTATACAGGTTCACAGGCCTTTCCACAGGGCCTCAACCCCTTCAGCTCTCTCCACAGGACCACAGGCTTTTCCACAGCCCACAACTCCTTCCAGCTCTCACCACAGGGCCACAGCCCCTTCCACAAGGCTAAAGGGCCTATCCATAGGGCCACAGACCTTTCCACAGGGCCACAACACGCTCCAGCTCTCTCCACAGGGCAAGAAGCTCTCTTTACAGGGCCATAGCTCACCTCCACAGGGCCAAATGCACTTTCCACACGGCCACAACTCCCAACAGCCCTCTCAACAGAGTCACAGGGCCCGTCTGCAGGGCACAAGCCCCTCTTCAAGGCCAAAAGGCCTTTCTACATGGCCATAGTCATTCCCATAGGGCACGAGCACCTCCAGCTCTCTCCACAGGGCAACGGACCCCTGTACAGGGTCACAGTCCTTTCCACAGGGCCACAACAGCTTCAGCTCTCTCCACAGGCAATCATGTTGCATGTTGTTTACTGCAGAGGACTTCATAGGCCCAAACCTTACTCCAGAGCCTTCAACAGGCCCCTCCAGCCCGCTCCACATGGCCTTTTCCTCAGGCCACAACTCCCTCCAGCTCTCTTTACATCGCCACATGCCCCTCTGCGGGGCCACAGACCCCTATACAGGGTCACATGCCTTTCCACAGGGCCTCAACCCCTTCAGCTCTCTCCCCAGGACCACTGCCTCCTTCTGCCGGGCTACAAGCCTTTCCACAGGGCCACAATCCCCTCCAACTCTTCTCCACAGGACAACAAGCTCTCTTTACCGGGCCATAGCTCCCCTCCACATGCACTTTCTGCATGGACACAGCCCCCTTTAGCTCTCTCCACAGAGACACAAGGCCCGTCTGCAGGGCACAAGCCCCCTCTTCAAGGCCAAAAGGCCTTTCTACATGGCCATAGTCATTTCCATAGGGCACGAGCCCCTCCAGCTCTCTCCACAGGGCAACGGACCGCTATACAGGGTCACAGGCCTTTCCACAGGGCCACAACACCTTCAGCTCTTCCACAGGACCACAGGCTCCAGCCCGGCCACAGGCCTTTCCACAGTGCTACAAGTCCCTCCAGCTCTCTCCACAGGCAATCATGTTTCATGTTGTTTACCGCAAAAGGTCTTCATAGGCCCAAATCTTACTTCAGACCCTTCCACAGGCCCCTCCAGCCCGCTCCACATGGCCTTTTCCGCAGGCCACAACTCCCTCCAGCTCTCTTTACATCGCCACATGCCCCTCTGCGGGGCCACAGACCCTTATACAGGGTCACAGGCCTTTCCACAGGGCCTCAACCCCTTCAGCTGTCTCCACAGGACCACAGGCTTTTCCACAGCCCACAACTCCTTCCACCTCTCACCACAGGGCCACAGCCCCTTCCACAAGGCCAAAGGGCCTATCCATAGGGCCACAAACCTTTCCACATGGCCACAACACCCTCCAGCTCTCTCCACAGGACAAGAAGCTCTCTTTACAGGGCCATAGCTCACCTCCACAGGGCCAAATGCACTTTCCACACGGCCACAACTCCCAACAGCCCTCTCCACAGAGTCACAGGGCCCGTCTGCAGGGCACAAGCCCCCTCTTCAAAGCCAAAAGGCCTTTCTGCATGGCCATATTCATTTCCATAGGGCACGAGCCCCTCAAGCTCTCTCCACAGGGCAACGGACCGCTATACAGGGTCACAGGCCTTTCCACAGGGCCACAACACCTTCAGCTCTCTCCACAGGACCACAGGCTCCAACCCGGCCACAGGCTTTTCCACAGTGCTACAAGTCCCTCTAGCTCTCTCCACAGGCAATCATGTTGCATGTTGTTTACCGAAAAAAGGACTTCATAGGCCCAAATCTTACTTCAGACCCTTCCACAGGCCCCTCCAGCCCGCTCCACATGGCCTTTTCCGCAGGCCACAACTCCCTCCAGCTCTCTTTACATTGCCACATGCCCCTCTGCGGGGCCACAGACCTTTCCACAGGGCCTCAACCCCTTCAGCTGTCTCCACAGGACCACAGGCTTTTCCACAGCCCACAACTCCTTCCACCTCTCACCACAGGGCCACAGCCCCTTCCACAAGGCTAAAGGGCCTATTCATAGGGCCACAGACCTTTCCACAGGGCCACAACACCCTCCAGCTCTCTCCACAGGACAAGAAGCTCTCTTTACAGGGCCATAGCTCACCTCCACAGGGCCAAATGCACTTTCCACACGGCCACAACTCCCAACAGCCCTCTCCACAGTGTCACAGGGCCCGTCTGCAGGGCACAAGCCCCCTCTTCAAAGCCAAAAGGCCTTTCTACATGGCCATAGTCATTCCCATAGGGCACGAGCACCTCCAGCTCTCTCCACAGGGCAACGGACCCCTGTACAGGGTCACAGGCCTTTCCACAGGGCCACAAAACCTTCAGCTCTCTCCACAGGCAATCATGTTGCATGTTGTTTACTGCAGAGGACTTCATAGGCCCAAATCTTACTCCAGAGCCTTCCACAGGCCCCTCCAGCCCACTCCACATGGCCTTTTCCTCAGGCCACAACTCCCTCCAGCTCTCTTTACATCGCCACATGCCCCTCTGCGGGGCCACAGACCCCTATACAGCGTCACATGCCTTTCCACAGGGCCTCAACCTCTTCAGCTCTCTCCACAGGACCACTGCCTCCTTCTGCCGGGCTACAAGCCTTTCCACAGGGCCACAATCCCCTCCAACTCTTCTCCACAGGACAACAAGCTCTCTTTACCGGGCCATAGCTCCCCTCCACATGCACTTTCTGCATGGACACAGCCCCCTTTAGCTCTCTCCACAGAGACACAAGGCCCGTCTGCAGGGCACAAGCCCCCTCTTCAAGGCCAAAAGGCCTTTCTACATGGCCATAGTCATTTCCATAGGGCACGAGCCCCTCCAGCTCTCTCCACAGGGCAACGGACCCCTATACAGGGTCACAGGCCTTTCCACAGGGCCACAACACCTTCAGCTCTCTCCACAGGACCACAGGCTCCTACTGGGCCACAGGCCTTTCCACAATGCCACAAGCCCCTCCAGCTCTCTCCACAGGCAATCATGTTGCATGGTGTTTACTGCAAAGGACTTCATAGGCCCAAATATTACTCCAGAGCCTTCCACAGGCCTTTCCAGCCAGCTCCACATGGCCTTTTCCTCAGGCCACAACTCCCTCCAGCTCTCTTTACATCGCCACATGCCCCTCTGCGGGGCCACAGACCCCTATACAGGGTCACAGGCCTTTCCACAGGGCCTGAACCCCTTCAGCTGTCTCCACAGGACCACAGGCTTTTCCACAGCCCACAACTCCTTCCACCTCTCACCACAGGGCCACAGCTCCTTCCACAAGGCCAAAGGGCCTATCCATAGGGCCACAGACCTTTCCACATGGCCACAACACCCTTCAGCTCTCTCCACAGGACAAGAAGCTCTCTTTACAGGGCCATAGCTCACCTCCACAGGGCCAAATGCACTTTCCACACGGCCACAACTCCCAACAGCCCTCTCCACAGTGTCACAGGGCCCGTCTGCAGGGCACAAGCCCCCTCTTCAAAGCCAAAAGGCCTTTCTGCATGGCCATAGTCATTTCCATAGGGCACGAGCCCCTCCAGCTCTCTCCACAGGGCAACGGACCGCTATACAGGGTCACAGGCCTTTCCACAGGGCCACAACACCTTCAGCTCTCTCCACAGGACCACAGGCTCCTACCCGGCCACAGGCTTTTACACAGTGCTACAAGTCCCTCTAGCTCTCTCCACAGGCAATCATGTTGCATGTTGTTTACCGAAAAAAGGACTTCATAGGCCCAAATCTTACTTCAGACCCTTCCACAGGCCCCTCCAGCCCGCTCCACATGGCCTTTTCCGCAGGCCACAACTCCCTCCAGCTCTCTTTACATCGCCACATGCCCCTCTGCGGGGCCACAGACCCCTATACAGGGTCACAGGCCTTTCCACAGGGCCTCAACCCCTTCAGCTCTCTCCACAGGACCACTGGCTCCTTCTGCCGGGCCACAAGCATTTCCACAGGGCCACGATCCCCTCCAACTCTTCTCCACAGGACAACAAGCTCTCTTTACAGAGCCATAGCTCCCCTCCACAGGGCCAAATGCACTTTCTGCACGGCCACAGCCCCCTTTAGCTCTCTCCACAGAGACACAGGGCCCGTCTGCAGGACACAAGCCCCCTCTTCAAGGCCAAAGGGCCTTTCTACATGGCCATAGTCATTTCCATAGGGCACAAGCCCCTCCAGCTCTCTCCACAGGGCAACGGACCCCTATACAGGGTCACAGGCCTTTCCACAGGGCCACAACACCTTCAGCTCTCTCCACAGGACCACAGGCTACTACCGGGCCACAGGTCTTTCCACAGTGCCACAAGCACCATCCAGCTCTCTCCACAGGCAATCATGTTGCACTTTTGCAACAAGAGTCAATTTTTGTTGCAGTTCGGCAACATTGGAGTCAACCCTGTTGCAAATCGGACACGGAGCTTGAAAATTTAGATGTTTACTGCAAAGGACTTCATAGGCCCCCATCTTACTCCAGAGCCTTCCACAGGCCCCTCCAGCACGCTCCACATGGCCTTTTCCACAGGCCACAACTCCATCCAGCTCTCTTTACATCGCCACATGCCCCTCTGCGGGGCAACAGACCCCTATACAGGGTCACAGGCCTCTCCACAGGGCCTCAACCCCTTCAGCTCTCTCCACAGGACCACTGGCTCCTTCTGCCGGGCCACAAGCCTTTCCACAGGGCCACAATCCCCTCCAATTCCACAGGACAACAGGCTCTCTTTACAGGGCCATAGCTCCCCTCCACAGGGCCAAATGCACTTTCCACATGGCCACAACCCCCTCCAGCTCTTTACACAGAGTCATGGGGCCCGTCTGCAGGGCACAAGCCCCTTCATCAAGGCCAAGGGGCCTTTCTACTGGGCCACTGGCCTTTAAATAGTGCCACAACCTCCTCTGGCTCTCTCAAGAGGGCCACAGGCTCCTTCTACAGGGCAAGGGCCCCCTCCACAAGGCCAAAGGCCCTTTGCAAAGGGCCATATGTCCATTCCACAGGGCCATAGTCATTTCCATAGGGCCATAACCCCCCTCAAGCTCTCTCCACAGAACCGCAGGCTCCTTCTACAGGTTTACAGGCATATACACAGGGCCACATCCGCCTTCACCTCTCTCCACAAGGCGACAGGGCCCTTTCACTGTGTCATAGGCCTTTCCATAAGGCCACAACCCCCTCTGTCTCTCTCAAAAAGGACAGAGGCTCCCTTTACAAGGCAACAGCCCCCTCCACAAGGCCAAAGGCCTTTTTCAAAGGGCCACAGGTCCCTTTCGCAGGGCCATAGGCATTTCCCCAAGGCAATAACCCCCTCCAGCTCTCTCCACAGGACCACAGGCTCCTTCTACAAGACTACAACCCCTTTGAGCTCCTTCATCAGGGCCACAGCCTCTTCCGCCCCCCTTTAATCAGTTAAAAGGGCTCAATTGAGTGACCACAACACCTTCAGCTCTCTCCACAGGACCACAGGCTCCTACTGGGCCACAGGCCTTTCCACAATGCCACAAGCCCCTCTAGCTCTCTCCACAGGCAATCATGTTGCATGTTTTTTACTGCAAAGGACTTCATAGGCCCAAATCTTACTCCAGAGCCTTCCACAGGCCCCTCCAGCCGGCTCCACATGGCCTTTTCCTCAGGCCACAACTCCCTCCAGCTCTCTTTACATCGCCACATGCCCCTCTGCGGGGCCACAGACCCCTATACAGGTTCACAGGCCTTTCCACAGGGCCTCAACCCCTTCAGCTCTCTCCACAGGACCACAGGCTTTTCCACAGCCCACAACTCCTTCCAGCTCTCACCACAGGGCCACAGCCCCTTCCACAAGGCTAAAGGGCCTATCCATAGGGCCACAGACCTTTCCACAGGGCCACAACACGCTCCAGCTCTCTCCACAGGGCAAGAAGCTCTCTTTACAGGGCCATAGCTCACCTCCACAGGGCCAAATGCACTTTCCACACGGCCACAACTCCCAACAGCCCTCTCAACAGAGTCACAGGGCCCGTCTGCAGGGCACAAGCCCCTCTTCAAGGCCAAAAGGCCTTTCTACATGGCCATAGTCATTCCCATAGGGCACGAGCACCTCCAGCTCTCTCCACAGGGCAACGGACCCCTGTACAGGGTCACAGTCCTTTCCACAGGGCCACAACAGCTTCAGCTCTCTCCACAGGCAATCATGTTGCATGTTGTTTACTGCAGAGGACTTCATAGGCCCAAACCTTACTCCAGAGCCTTCAACAGGCCCCTCCAGCCCGCTCCACATGGCCTTTTCCTCAGGCCACAACTCCCTCCAGCTCTCTTTACATCGCCACATGCCCCTCTGCGGGGCCACAGACCCCTATACAGGGTCACATGCCTTTCCACAGGGCCTCAACCCCTTCAGCTCTCTCCCCAGGACCACTGCCTCCTTCTGCCGGGCTACAAGCCTTTCCACAGGGCCACAATCCCCTCCAACTCTTCTCCACAGGACAACAAGCTCTCTTTACCGGGCCATAGCTCCCCTCCACATGCACTTTCTGCATGGACACAGCCCCCTTTAGCTCTCTCCACAGAGACACAAGGCCCGTCTGCAGGGCACAAGCCCCCTCTTCAAGGCCAAAAGGCCTTTCTACATGGCCATAGTCATTTCCATAGGGCACGAGCCCCTCCAGCTCTCTCCACAGGGCAACGGACCGCTATACAGGGTCACAGGCCTTTCCACAGGGCCACAACACCTTCAGCTCTTCCACAGGACCACAGGCTCCAGCCCGGCCACAGGCCTTTCCACAGTGCTACAAGTCCCTCCAGCTCTCTCCACAGGCAATCATGTTTCATGTTGTTTACCGCAAAAGGTCTTCATAGGCCCAAATCTTACTTCAGACCCTTCCACAGGCCCCTCCAGCCCGCTCCACATGGCCTTTTCCGCAGGCCACAACTCCCTCCAGCTCTCTTTACATCGCCACATGCCCCTCTGCGGGGCCACAGACCCTTATACAGGGTCACAGGCCTTTCCACAGGGCCTCAACCCCTTCAGCTGTCTCCACAGGACCACAGGCTTTTCCACAGCCCACAACTCCTTCCACCTCTCACCACAGGGCCACAGCCCCTTCCACAAGGCCAAAGGGCCTATCCATAGGGCCACAAACCTTTCCACATGGCCACAACACCCTCCAGCTCTCTCCACAGGACAAGAAGCTCTCTTTACAGGGCCATAGCTCACCTCCACAGGGCCAAATGCACTTTCCACACGGCCACAACTCCCAACAGCCCTCTCCACAGAGTCACAGGGCCCGTCTGCAGGGCACAAGCCCCCTCTTCAAAGCCAAAAGGCCTTTCTGCATGGCCATATTCATTTCCATAGGGCACGAGCCCCTCAAGCTCTCTCCACAGGGCAACGGACCGCTATACAGGGTCACAGGCCTTTCCACAGGGCCACAACACCTTCAGCTCTCTCCACAGGACCACAGGCTCCAACCCGGCCACAGGCTTTTCCACAGTGCTACAAGTCCCTCTAGCTCTCTCCACAGGCAATCATGTTGCATGTTGTTTACCGAAAAAAGGACTTCATAGGCCCAAATCTTACTTCAGACCCTTCCACAGGCCCCTCCAGCCCGCTCCACATGGCCTTTTCCGCAGGCCACAACTCCCTCCAGCTCTCTTTACATTGCCACATGCCCCTCTGCGGGGCCACAGACCTTTCCACAGGGCCTCAACCCCTTCAGCTGTCTCCACAGGACCACAGGCTTTTCCACAGCCCACAACTCCTTCCACCTCTCACCACAGGGCCACAGCCCCTTCCACAAGGCTAAAGGGCCTATTCATAGGGCCACAGACCTTTCCACAGGGCCACAACACCCTCCAGCTCTCTCCACAGGACAAGAAGCTCTCTTTACAGGGCCATAGCTCACCTCCACAGGGCCAAATGCACTTTCCACACGGCCACAACTCCCAACAGCCCTCTCCACAGTGTCACAGGGCCCGTCTGCAGGGCACAAGCCCCCTCTTCAAAGCCAAAAGGCCTTTCTACATGGCCATAGTCATTCCCATAGGGCACGAGCACCTCCAGCTCTCTCCACAGGGCAACGGACCCCTGTACAGGGTCACAGGCCTTTCCACAGGGCCACAAAACCTTCAGCTCTCTCCACAGGCAATCATGTTGCATGTTGTTTACTGCAGAGGACTTCATAGGCCCAAATCTTACTCCAGAGCCTTCCACAGGCCCCTCCAGCCCACTCCACATGGCCTTTTCCTCAGGCCACAACTCCCTCCAGCTCTCTTTACATCGCCACATGCCCCTCTGCGGGGCCACAGACCCCTATACAGCGTCACATGCCTTTCCACAGGGCCTCAACCTCTTCAGCTCTCTCCACAGGACCACTGCCTCCTTCTGCCGGGCTACAAGCCTTTCCACAGGGCCACAATCCCCTCCAACTCTTCTCCACAGGACAACAAGCTCTCTTTACCGGGCCATAGCTCCCCTCCACATGCACTTTCTGCATGGACACAGCCCCCTTTAGCTCTCTCCACAGAGACACAAGGCCCGTCTGCAGGGCACAAGCCCCCTCTTCAAGGCCAAAAGGCCTTTCTACATGGCCATAGTCATTTCCATAGGGCACGAGCCCCTCCAGCTCTCTCCACAGGGCAACGGACCCCTATACAGGGTCACAGGCCTTTCCACAGGGCCACAACACCTTCAGCTCTCTCCACAGGACCACAGGCTCCTACTGGGCCACAGGCCTTTCCACAATGCCACAAGCCCCTCCAGCTCTCTCCACAGGCAATCATGTTGCATGGTGTTTACTGCAAAGGACTTCATAGGCCCAAATATTACTCCAGAGCCTTCCACAGGCCTTTCCAGCCAGCTCCACATGGCCTTTTCCTCAGGCCACAACTCCCTCCAGCTCTCTTTACATCGCCACATGCCCCTCTGCGGGGCCACAGACCCCTATACAGGGTCACAGGCCTTTCCACAGGGCCTGAACCCCTTCAGCTGTCTCCACAGGACCACAGGCTTTTCCACAGCCCACAACTCCTTCCACCTCTCACCACAGGGCCACAGCTCCTTCCACAAGGCCAAAGGGCCTATCCATAGGGCCACAGACCTTTCCACATGGCCACAACACCCTTCAGCTCTCTCCACAGGACAAGAAGCTCTCTTTACAGGGCCATAGCTCACCTCCACAGGGCCAAATGCACTTTCCACACGGCCACAACTCCCAACAGCCCTCTCCACAGTGTCACAGGGCCCGTCTGCAGGGCACAAGCCCCCTCTTCAAAGCCAAAAGGCCTTTCTGCATGGCCATAGTCATTTCCATAGGGCACGAGCCCCTCCAGCTCTCTCCACAGGGCAACGGACCGCTATACAGGGTCACAGGCCTTTCCACAGGGCCACAACACCTTCAGCTCTCTCCACAGGACCACAGGCTCCTACCCGGCCACAGGCTTTTACACAGTGCTACAAGTCCCTCTAGCTCTCTCCACAGGCAATCATGTTGCATGTTGTTTACCGAAAAAAGGACTTCATAGGCCCAAATCTTACTTCAGACCCTTCCACAGGCCCCTCCAGCCCGCTCCACATGGCCTTTTCCGCAGGCCACAACTCCCTCCAGCTCTCTTTACATCGCCACATGCCCCTCTGCGGGGCCACAGACCCCTATACAGGGTCACAGGCCTTTCCACAGGGCCTCAACCCCTTCAGCTCTCTCCACAGGACCACTGGCTCCTTCTGCCGGGCCACAAGCATTTCCACAGGGCCACGATCCCCTCCAACTCTTCTCCACAGGACAACAAGCTCTCTTTACAGAGCCATAGCTCCCCTCCACAGGGCCAAATGCACTTTCTGCACGGCCACAGCCCCCTTTAGCTCTCTCCACAGAGACACAGGGCCCGTCTGCAGGACACAAGCCCCCTCTTCAAGGCCAAAGGGCCTTTCTACATGGCCATAGTCATTTCCATAGGGCACAAGCCCCTCCAGCTCTCTCCACAGGGCAACGGACCCCTATACAGGGTCACAGGCCTTTCCACAGGGCCACAACACCTTCAGCTCTCTCCACAGGACCACAGGCTACTACCGGGCCACAGGTCTTTCCACAGTGCCACAAGCACCATCCAGCTCTCTCCACAGGCAATCATGTTGCACTTTTGCAACAAGAGTCAATTTTTGTTGCAGTTCGGCAACATTGGAGTCAACCCTGTTGCAAATCGGACACGGAGCTTGAAAATTTAGATGTTTACTGCAAAGGACTTCATAGGCCCCCATCTTACTCCAGAGCCTTCCACAGGCCCCTCCAGCACGCTCCACATGGCCTTTTCCACAGGCCACAACTCCATCCAGCTCTCTTTACATCGCCACATGCCCCTCTGCGGGGCAACAGACCCCTATACAGGGTCACAGGCCTCTCCACAGGGCCTCAACCCCTTCAGCTCTCTCCACAGGACCACTGGCTCCTTCTGCCGGGCCACAAGCCTTTCCACAGGGCCACAATCCCCTCCAATTCCACAGGACAACAGGCTCTCTTTACAGGGCCATAGCTCCCCTCCACAGGGCCAAATGCACTTTCCACATGGCCACAACCCCCTCCAGCTCTCTACACAGAGTCATGGGGCCCGTCTGCAGGGCACAAGCCCCCTCTTCAAAGCCAAAAGGCCTTTCTGCATGGCCATAGTCATTTCCATAGGGCACGAGCCCCTCCAGCTCTCTCCACAGGGCAACGGACCCCTATACAGGGTCACAGGCCTTTCCCCAGGGCCACAATCCCCTCCAACTCTTCTCCACACGACAACAAGCTCTCTTTACCGGGCCATAGCTCCCCTCCACAGGGCCAAATGCACTTTCTGCATGGCCACAGCCCCCTTTAGCTCTCTCCACAGAGACACAAGGCCCGTCTGCAGGGCACAAGCCCCCTCTTCAAGGCCAAAAGGCCTTTCTACATGGCCATAGTCATTTCCATAGGGCACGAGCCCCTCCAGCTCTCTCCACAGGGCAACGGACCCCTATACAGGGTCACAGGCCTTTCCACAGGGCCACAACACTTTCAGCTCTCTCCACAGGACCACAGGCTCCTACTGGGCCACAGGCCTTTCCACAGTGCCACAAGCCCCTCCAGCTCTCTCCACAGGCAATCATGTTGCATGTTGTTTACTGCAAAGGACTTCATAGGCCCAAATCTTACTCCAGAGCCTTCCACAGGCCTTTCCAGCCCACTCCACATGGCCTTTTCCTCAGGCCACAACTCCCTCCAGCTCTCTTTACATCGCCACATGCCCCTCTGCGGGGCCACAGACCCCTATACAGGGTCACAGGCCTTTCCACAGGGCCTCAACCCCTTCAGCTGTCTCCACAGGACCACAGGCTTTTCCACAGCCCACAACTCCTTCCACCTCTCACCACAGGGCCACAGCCCCTTCCACAAGGCCAAAGGGCCTATCCATAGGGCCACAAACCTTTCCACATGGCCACAACACCCTCCAGCTCTCTCCACAGGACAAGAAGCTCTCTTTACAGGGCCATAGCTCACCTCCACAGGGCCAAATGCACTTTCCACACAGCCACAACTCCCAACAGCCCTCTCCACAGAGTCACAGGGCCCGTCTGCAGGGCACAAGCCCCCTCTTCAAAGCCAAAAGGCCTTTCTGCATGGCCATAGTCATTTCCATAGGGCACGATCCCCTCAAGCTCTCTCCACAGGGCAACGGACCGCTATACAGGGTCACAGGCCTTTCCACAGGGCCACAACACCTTCAGCTCTCTCCACAGGACCACAGGCTCCTACCCGGCCACAGGCTTTTCCACAGTGCTACAAGTCCCTCTAGCTCTCTCCACAGGCAATCATGTTGCATGTTGTTTACCGAAAAAAGGACTTCATAGGCCCAAATCTTACTTCAGACCCTTCCACAGGCCCCTCCAGCCCGCTCCACATGGCCTTTTCCGCAGGCCACAACTCCCTCCAGCTCTCTTTACATTGCCACATGCCCCTCTGCGGGGCCACAGACCCCTATACAGGGTCACAGGCCTTTCCACAGGGCCTCAACCCCTTCAGCTCTCTCCACAGGACCACTGGCTCCTTCTGCCGGGCCACAAGCATTTCCACAGGGCCACAATCCCCTCCAACTCTTCTCCACAGGACAACAAGCTCTCTTTACAGAGCCATAGCTCCCCTCCACAGGGCCAAATGCACTTTCTGCACGGCTACAGCCCCCTTTAGCTCTCTCCACAGAGACACAGGGCCCGTCTGCAGGACACAAGCCCCCTCTTCAAGGCCAAAGGGCCTTTCTACATGGCCATAGTCATTTCCATAGGGCACAAGCCCCTCCAGCTCTCTCCACAGGGCAACGGACCCCTATACAGGGTCACAGGCCTTTCCACAGGGCCACAACACCTTCAGCTCTCTCCACAGGACCACAGGCTCCTACCCGGCCACAGGCTTTTCCACAGTGCTACAAGTCCCTCTAGCTCTCTCCACAGGCAATCATGTTGCATGTTGTTTACCGAAAAAAGGACTTCATAGGCCCAAATCTTACTTCAGACCCTTCCACAGGCCCCTCCAGCCCGCTCCACATGGCCTTTTCCGCAGGCCACAACTCCCTCCAGCTCTCTTTACATCGCCACATGCCCCTCTGCAGGGCCACAGACCCCTATACAGGGTCACAGGCCTTTCCACAGGGCCTCAACCCCTTCAGCTCTCTCCACAGGACCACTGGCTCCTTCTGCCGGGCCACAAGCATTTCCACAGGGCCACAATCCCCTCCAACTCTTCTCCACAGGACAACAAGCTCTCTTTACAGAGCCATAGCTCCCCTCCACAGGGCCAAATGCACTTTCTGCCCGGCCACAGCCCCCTTTACCTCTCTCCACAGAGACACAGGGCCCGTCTGCAGGACACAAGCCCCCTCTTCAAGGCCAAAGGGCCTTTCTACATGGCCATAGTCATTTCCATAGGGCACAAGCCCCTCCAGCTCTCTCCACAGGGCAACGGACCCCTATACAGGGTCACAGGCCTTTCCACAGGGCCACAACACCTTCAGCTCTCTCCACAGGACCACAGGCTCCTACCCGGCCACAGGCTTTTCCACAGTGCTACAAGTCCCTCTAGCTCTCTCCACAGGCAATCATGTTGCATGTTGTTTACCGAAAAAAGGACTTCATAGGCCCAAATCTTACTTCAGACCCTTCCACAGGCCCCTCCAGCCCGCTCCACATGGCCTTTTCCGCAGGCCACAACTCCCTCCAGCTCTCTTTACATCGCCACATGCCCCTCTGCAGGGCCACAGACCCCTATACAGGGTCACAGGCCTTTCCACAGGGCCTCAACCCCTTCAGCTCTCTCCACAGGACCACTGGCTCCTTCTGCCGGGCCACAAGCATTTCCACAGGGCCACAATCCCCTCCAACTCTTCTCCACAGGACAACAAGCTCTCTTTACAGAGCCATAGCTCCCCTCCACAGGGCCAAATGCACTTTCTGCACGGCCACAGCCCCCTTTACCTCTCTCCACAGAGACACAGGGCCCGTCTGCAGGACACAAGCCCCCTCTTCAAGGCCAAAGGGCCTTTCTACATGGCCATAGTCATTTCCATAGGGCACAAGCCCCTCCAGCTCTCTCCACAGGGCAACGGACCCCTATACAGGGTCACAGGCCTTTCCACAGGGCCACAACACCTTCAGCTCTCTCCACAGGACCACAGGCTACTACCGGGCTACAGGTCTTTCCACAGTGCCACAAGCACCATCCAGCTCTCTCCACAGGCAATCATGTTGCACTTTTGCAACAAGAGTCAATTTTTGTTGAAGTTCGGCAACATTGGAGTCAACCCTGTTGCAAATCGGACACGAAGCTTGAAAATTTAGATGTTTACTGCAAAGGACTTCATAGGCCCCCATCTTACTCCAGAGCCTTCCACAGGCCCCTCCAGCACGCTCCACATGGCCTTTTCCACAGGCCACAACTCCATCCAGCTCTCTTTACATCGCCACATGCCCCTCTGCGGGGCAACAGACCCCTATACAGGGTCACAGGCCTCTCCACAGGGCCTCAACCCCTTCAGCTCTCTCCACAGGACCACTGGCTCCTTCTGCTGGCCACAAGCCTTTCCACAGGGCCACAATCCCCTCCAATTCCACAGGACAACAGGCTCTCTTTACAGGGCCATAGCTCCCCTCCACAGGGCCAAATGCACTTTCCACATGGCCACAACCCTCTCCAGCTCTCTGCACAGAGTCATGTGGCCCGTCTGCAGGGCACAAGCCCCTTCATCAAGGCCAAGGGGCCTTTCTACAGGGCCACTGGCCTTTAAATAGTGCCACAACCTCCTCTGGCTCTCTCAAGAGGGCCACAGGCTCCTTCTACAGGGCAAGAGCCCCCTCCACAAGGCCAAAGGCCCTTTGCAAAGAGCCATAGGTCCATTCCACAGGGCCATAGTCATTTCCATAGGGCCATAACCCCCTCAAGCTCTCTCCACAGAACAACAGGCTCCTTCTACAGTTTTACAGGCATTTATACAGGGCCACAACCGCCTTCACCTCTCTCCACAGGGCCCTTTCACTGTGTCATAGGCTTTTCCATAAGGCCACAACCCCCTCTGTCTCTCTCAAAAAGGACAGAGGCTCCCTTTACAAGGCCACAGCCCCCTCCACAAGTCCAAAGGCCTTTTTCAAAGGGCTACAGGTCCCTTCCACAGAGCCATAGGCATTTCCCCAAGGCAATAACCCCCTCCAGCTCTCTCCACAGGCTCCTTCTACAAGGCTACAACCCTGTTCAGCTCTTTCATCAGGGCCACAGCCTCCTCCACCCCCCTTTAGTCAGTTAAAAGAACTCATTTGAGTGACCTATTGACCATTGGTCAGCTCGAGTAAAGGAACCTGATATAGTATACTGCACTGTTTAATATTCTTTTTTTCTTTACACAGGTTGAATGCTTGCAAAGAAATGTCACCTATGCCATGCTCCTTTATACCAGTTTTCTTGATTGACATGTTATTTTTGGAGCCAAATGAGAAAATTGGGAAATGGAAAGCTCCCCCCTCCTTCCAATCAGTGGATCCGGTCAGGTGCTCAGTGGCGGTAGGCCACCGCCTGAAAGCCAAACATGAAAAAAGGAATGCTGGCACCGGTTTCCATATGATGAATTTTACTTTATTCCATGAAGATCAATACATTAAAAAGAAGGCATCTTTACAGGCAATCCGCCCCATCATGTCATTTTTGGTTTAAGCCTAATTTCTTTCAATAAATAAAATGGAATAAATGTGTCACTTTTTTGCCTCTACTAATAGTTGTGGGGTATTATGACATCACAATAGAATTAATACTTACCCTTTCCGATGCCTTTTAGGGCTATCCGGTGCAGAACCAAAGCCAAATACCAAGCGATAGGACCTTCCTGTGACATCATGGAAGGTCCTGTCGCTCAGCACGTGGCCTTGGCTCTGCACCAGATAGACCAAAAAGGCGTCTGAAAGGGTAAGTATTAATTCTTTATTATTTTTAATACATCTGTATTTATTTAATTTTGATTTCGTACTGTATAGTAATATATTACAAAATGAAAGGGGGGCTGGCAGACATGTCACAAAGGGGAGGAGGAACAGGATTCTTCATCCTCCTCTGTGACATCACTTCTCCTCCGGACCGGAAAAAAGCGTGGTGTGTGAACACAGCCTCAGGCTGCGTGCCCAAGTAGCGATTTACAAGCGTATATGTTGCGTAATTTACGCAGCGGAAACGCTTGTGAAACACTTGGTAATCCGCACCCCATGGTACTCAGTGGCATTCCGCAATGTTAATGCCCATGCTGCGGATTTTTCCGCAGTGTTTCTGCTGCGCTTAAAATCCTTTCCACAGGGCCACAAAACCTTCAGCTCTCTCCACAGTACCACAGGCTCCTACTGGGCCACAGGCCTTTCCACAGTGCCACAAGCCCCTCCAGCTCTCTCCACAGGCAATCATGTTGCATGTTGTTTACTGCAAAGGACTTCATAGGCCCAAATCTTACTCCAGAGCCTTCCACAGGCCTCTCCAGCCCGCTCCACATGGCCTTTTCCTCAGGCCACAACTCCCTCCATCTCTCTTTACATCGCCACATGCCCCTCTGCGGGGCCACAGACTCCTATACAGGGTCACAGGCCTTTCCACAGGGCCTCAAACCCTTCAGCTCTCTCCACAGCACCACTGCCTACTTCTGCCGGGCCACAAGCCTTTCCACAGAGCCACAATCCCCTCCAACTCTTCTCCACAGGACAACAAGCTCTCTTTACTGGGCCATAGCTCCCCTCCACAGGGCCAAATGCACTTTCTGCACGGCCACAGCCCCCTTTAGCTCTCTCCACAGAGACACAAGGCCCGTATACAGGGCACAAGCCCCCTCTTCAAGGCCAAAAGGCCTTTCTACATGGCCATAGTCATTTCCATAGGGCACGAGCACCTCCAGCTCTCTCCACAGGGCAACGGACCCCTATACAGGGTCACAGGCCTTTCCACAGGGCCACAACAGCTTCAGCTCTCTCTACAGGACCACAGGCTCCTACCCGGCCACACGCCTTTCCACAGTGCTACAAGTCCCTCCAGCTCTCTCCACAGGCAATCATGTTGCATGTTGTTTGCCGCAAAAAGACTTCATAGGCCCAAATCTTACTTCAGACCCTTCCACAGACCCCTCCAGCCCGCTCTACATGGCCTTTTCCGCAGGCCACAACTCCCTCCAGCTCTCTTTACATCGCCACATGCCCCTCTGCGGGGCCACAGACCCCTATACAGGGTCACAGGCCTTTCCACAGGGCCTCAACCCCTTCAGCTCTCTCCACAGGATCACTGGCTCCTTCTACCGAGCCACAAGCATTTCCACAGGGCCACAATCCGCTCAAACTCTTCTCCACAGGACAACAAGCTAACTTTACAGGACCATAGCTCCCTTCCTCAAAGCCAGCCCTCATGGTGTTTGTGTTATTAAAGAAAAAAAAAATTTGAGGGCTGGCTAGAGGCAGCCGTGGACACACGATAGCCAGCCCTCATGGTGTTTGTGTTATTAAAGAAAAAAAATAAATTTGAGGGCTGGCTAGAGGCAGCCATGGACACACGATAGCTCAGCCCTCATGGTGTTTGTGTTATTAAAGAAAAAAAATAAATTTGAGGGCTGGCTAGAGGCAGCCGTGGACACACGATAGCCAGCCCTCATGGTGTTTGTGTTATTAAAGAAAAAAAATAAATTTGAGGGCTGGCTAGAGGCAGCCGTGGACACACGATAGCCAGCCCTCATGGTGTTTGTGTTATTAAAGAAAAAAAATAAATTTGAGGGCTGGCTAGAGGCAGCCGTGGACACACTATATATATATATATATATATATATATATATATATATATATATATATATATTTCTGCAGTATCTGTGCATTATGAATCGTGATATGTGTTAAAGGGGCCCACTGAGACTTTCGCCTAGGGCTCACAAAAACCTGGAGCCGGCCCTGCCCATGTGTGGTGATTATTGATTCCAGTACTAATAGGAATAGCAGGGGCACTAACAGCATGAATGGGGTGTTTATTTATTTGTATTTTGGATATTGTTTCTTCTGGTGTGTGAATATATGGCACTGACCAGTTTAATGCCCTGTATTTGTGTGGTTTTTGCCTTGGATTCTTACATTTTATTATATTGTCTGCTATAGTATATATTTTGTGCTATAGTGCATTACCTCTAATACTGGTGGCGGATTTGCCAGTCAGTATATTAATGTGCAAAATTGATCACCAGGGACAGCCTAAGTGTATATTTGATCTTTACTTGATCTATTACAATCATGTGTTTTTCTGGGATGGATTTTGGAGTAGGTGGGCTTTCCATTAGTGGGTAATTCCACTATATTAACTTTTACTTGTGTTTTCATGAATTGGATTGTGACATTGTTTGCATGTATTTATAAAAAATATAATTCATTGTAATTTATTGAAGTATTGTCTAGATTGGGTGATCACTGCACAAGAGCATACCCCTTTTCTTCTTGCCGATGTATATATATATTTGGTATGCTGCATGTTGATCCCATAGTGATTAGATGGTGCCCTCCATAACTTTGAGTTTGTGACATGGACAGATTTTTCACACTTCTACAATTGAGTTCAGTCTCAACTTTTCAGACGTCTGCAGACGGAGTCTCTTATCTTTTCTGTACTACAAGATGTTTTGCTGACAATTGGCCAAATACACAAGTCCTTCTGCAGCCTTATCTCAAATGAAATAACATACAAACCTTAGCTTTTTTTTCTCTTTTTTCAAATGCTTCCTCAGGGCTGGCTGGAGACAGCCATGGGCACACGAGAGCCAGCCCTCGTGGTTTTAATGTTATTAAAAAAAATAAAAAAATTTGAGGGCTGGCTGGTGACAGCCATGGGCACACGATAGCCAGCCTTCATGGTTGCATTTCTTATAAATAAAAATATAAACCTTTAGGGCTGGCTGGCGAGAGCCGTGTGCACGCGGATAGCCAGCCTTCATGGGGGTGTTATATTTATATCCCACCAAGGACAACATCTGAAACGAGTTTGTATGTTCTCCCCGTGTTTGCATGGGTTTCCTCCGGGTTCTCCGGTTTCCTCCCACACTCCAAAGACACACTGATAGGGAATCTAGATTGTGAGCCCCAATGGGGACAGCGACAATAATGTATGTAAAGCGCTGTGGAATATGTAAGCGCTATATAAAAATAAAAATAAGATGATGATAAAAAATATAAACCTTGAGGGCCGGCTGGAGACAGCCGTGGGCACACGATAGCCAGCCCTCATGCTCTTTACAGAGCCATAGCTCCCCTCCACAGGGCCAAATGCACTTTCCACATGGCCACAATCCCCTCCAGCTCTCTCCACAGAGTCACTGGGCCCGTCTGCTGGGCACAAGCCCCTTCATCAACGCCAAGGGGCCAGTCTACAGGGCCACTGGCCTTTAAATAGGGCCACAACCCCCTCTGGCTCTCTCAACAGGGCCACAGGCTCCTTCTGCAGGGCAACAGCCCCCTCCACAAGGCCAAAGGCCCTTTGCAAAGGGCTATAGGTCCATTCCACAGGGCCATAGTCATTTCCATAGGGCCATAACCCCCCTCAAGCTCTCTCCACAGAACCACAGGCTCCTTCTACAGGTTTACAGGCATTTACACAAGGCCACAACCGCCTTCACCTCTCTCCACAGGGCCCTTTCACTGTGTCATAGGCCTTTCCATAAGGCCACAACCCCATCTGTCTCTCTTAAAAAGGACAGAGGCTCCCTTTACAAGGCAACAGCCCCCTCCAAAAGGCCAAAGGCCTTTTTCAAAGGGTCATAGGTCCCCTCCGCAGGGCCATAGGCATTTCCCCAAGGCAATAACCCCCTCCAGCTCTCTCCAGAGGACCACAGGCTCCTTCTACAAGGCTACAACCCCTTTCAGCTCTTTCATCAGGGCCACAGCCTCCTCCACCCACCTTTAATCAGTTAAAAGGGCTCATTTGCGTGACCACAACACCTTCAGCTCTCTCCACAGGACCACAGGCTCCTACCGGGCCACAGGCCTTTCCACAGTGCCACAAGCCCCTCCAGCTCTCTCCACAGGCAATCATGGTGCATGTTGTTTACTGCAAAGGACTTCGTAGGCCCAAATCTTACTCCAGAGAGTTCCACAGGCACCTCCAGCCCGCTCCACATGGCCTTTTCCACAAGCCACAACTCCCTCCAGCTCTCTTTACATCGCCACATGCCCCTCTGCGGGGCCACAGACCCCTATACAGGGTCACAGGCCTTTCCACAGGGCCTCAACCCCTTCAGCTGTCTCCACAGGACCACAGGCTTTTCCACAGCCCACAACTCCTTCCAGCTCTCACCACAGGGCCACAGCCCTTTCCACAAGGCTAAAGGGCCTATCCATAGGGCCACAGACCTTTCCACAGGGCCACAACACCCTCCAGCTTTCTCCACAGGACAAGAAGCTCTCTTTACAGGGCCATAGCTCACCTCCACAGGGCCAAATGCACTTTCCACACGGCCACAACTCCCAACAGCTCTCTCCACAGAGTCACAGGGCACGTCTGCAGGGCACAAGCGCCCTCTTCAAGGCCAAAAGGCCTTTCTACATGGCCATAGTCATTTCCATAGGGCACGAGCCCCTCCAGCTCTCTCCACAGGGCAACGGACCGCTATACAGGGTCACAGGCCTTTCCACAGGGCCACAACACCTTCAGCTCTCTCCACAGGACCACAGGCTCCTACTGGGCCACAGGCCTTTCCACAGTGCCACAAGCCCCTCCAGCTCTCTCCACAGGCAATCATGTTGCATGTTGTTTACTGCAAAGGACTTCATAGGCCCAAATCTTACTCCAGAGCCTTCCACAGGCCTCTCCAGCCCGCTCCACATGGCCTTTTCCTCAGGCCACAATTCCCTCCAGCTCTCTTTACATCGCCACATGCCCCTCTGCGGGGCCACAGACCCCTATACAGGGTCACATGCCTTTCCACAGGGCCTCAACCCCTTCAGCTGTCTCCACAGGACCACAGGCTTTTCCACAGCCCACAACTCCTTCCAGCTCTCACCACAGGGCCACAGCCCTTTCCACAAGGCTAAAGGGCCTATCCATAGGGCCACAGACCTTTCCACAGGGCCACAACACCCTCCAGCTCTCTCCACAGGACAAGAAGCTCTCTTTACAAGGCCATAGCTCACCTCCACAAGGCCATATGCACTTTCCACACGGCCACAACTCCCAACAGCTCTCTCCACAGAGTCACAGGGCACGTCTGCAGGGCACAAGCCCCCTCTTCAAGGCCAAAAGGCCTTTCTACATGGCCATAGTCATTTCCATAGGGCACGAGCCCCTCCAGCTCTCTCCACAGGGCAACGGACCCCTATACAGGGTCACAGGCCTTTCCACAGGGCCACAACACCTTCAGCTCTCTCCACAGGACCACAGGCTCCTACTGGGCCACAGGCCTTTCCACAGTGCCACAAGCCCCTCCAGCTCTCTCCACAGGCAATCATGTTGCATGTTGTTTACTGCAAAGGACTTCATAGGCCCAAATCTTACTCCAGAGCCTTCCACAGGCCTCTCCAGCCCGCTCCACATGGCCTTTTCCTCAGGCCACAATTCCCTCCAGCTCTCTTTACATCGCCACATGCCCCTCTGCGGGGCCACAGACCCCTATACAGGGTCACATGCCTTTCCACAGGGCCTCAACCCCTTCAGCTGTCTCCACAGGACCACAGGCTTTTCCACAGCCCACAACTCCTTCCAGCTCTCACCACAGGGCCACAGCCCTTTCCACAAGGCTAAAGGGCCTATCCATAGGGCCACAGACCTTTCCACAGGGCCACAACACCCTCCAGCTCTCTCCACAGGACAAGAAGCTCTCTTTACAAGGCCATAGCTCACCTCCACAAGGCCATATGCACTTTCCACACGGCCACAACTCCCAACAGCTCTCTCCACAGAGTCACAGGGCACGTCTGCAGGGCACAAGCCCCCTCTTCAAGGCCAAAAGGCCTTTCTACATGGCCATAGTCATTTCCATAGGGCACGAGCCCCTCCAGCTCTCTCCACAGGGCAACGGACCCCTATACAGGGTCACAGGCCTTTCCACAGGGCCACAACACCTTCAGCTCTCTCCACAGGACCACAGACTCCTACTGGGCCACAGGCCTTTCCACAGTGCCACAAGCCCCTCCAGCTCTCTCCACAGGCAATCATGTTGCATGTTGTTTACTGCAAAGGACTTCATAGGCTCAAATCTTACTCCAGAGCCTTCCACAGGCACCTCCAGCCCGCTCCACATGGCCTTTTCCGCAAGCCACAACTCCCTCCAGCTCTCTTTACATCGCCACATGCCCCTCTGCGGGGCCAGAGACGCCTATACACGGTAACAGGCCTTCCCACAGGGCCTCAACCCCTTCAGCTCTCTCCACAGAGACACAGGGCCCGTCTGCAGGACACAAGCCCCCTCTTCAAGGCCAAAGGGCCTTTCTACATGGCCATAGTCATTTCCATAGGGCACAAGCCCCTCCAGCTCTCTCCACAGGGCAACGGACCCCTATACAGGGTCACAGGCCTTCCCACAGGGCCTCAACCCCTTCAGCTCTCTCCACAGGACCACAGGCTCCTTTTATAAGGCTACAAGACCTTCCAGCTCTTTCATCAGGGCCACAGCCTCCTCCACCCCCCTTTACTCAGTCAAAAGGGCACATTTGAGTGACTTATCGAACATTGGTCAGCGCGAGTAAATGTGCCTGATATAGTATACTGCACTTTTCAATATTTTTCTTTACATAGGTTGAATGCTGGCAAAGAAAGCATGACATGTTATTTTTTGCCTAAGCCTAATTTCTTGCAATAAATAAAATGGAATAAATGTGTCACTTTTTTTGCCTCTACTAGTAGTTGTGGGGTATTATGACATCACAATGGAATATTTTGACGTCAATGGGGTATTACAGAAAAATGGGGTACTATGACATAGTGGGGTATATTGACATAGTTAGATATTGCATCATAGTGCCGTATTATGACATTATAATGGGGGTATTATGATATCACAATCAGGTATTACATATTTTTGGGTACTATAGCATCATAGTGAAGTATTGTGACATCACAATGTAGTATTTTGACATCATAATGGGGTATTACAGAGGAATTGGGTATTTTGACAGTGTTATAATGTCAAAATGGGGTATTATGACATGAAAGCGGAATATTATTAAAAAAAAAATTCTGAGGGTATCAGCAGGCTGTTGCTTGTCCTAGAAAACCTGTAGCCAGACCTAAAATATTGTGACAATGAGAGCTGGATAAATAAAGTTGTAAGCGACCCGGTATCTAGCAGTCCAATTGAAAAAAAATTGACAGCTGGCTACAGAACACCAATATTGAGTCTTCAGCCAGCCCTTATAAAGTAAATGCTGCACCTACTAAGTTGCATTAACCAATCGCAGCAGACTCGTGATTTACATTCAAATAAATCAATCACTGACAAGTGCATTGTTTTAGGAAGAGGAGGAGTTTTGGAGGGAAGTTTAGTTTGCATCCTGTGCTCAGGAGATACAACGGTGATTTGTGCACAAGAGAAGCTCTTGCCTTAGCCAATTACAACCATGCCGCCCAAAGAAACGTAAGTGCACCTGGTGGGACAGTGAGTGGGAGGGAAATATGAATCTGCAGAGGTACAGTATGTATTGCTTCTAGAAAGATCCTTTCTGGACACCATTGCAGCATGCATTCTGGGGTACACTCAGACCATGGGAGTATTTGTAGAAGAGCTTGTACTGGAATCCGGTGTATAACTATACTTGTACTCATATAGCTTGTACTGGAATCAGGTGTATAAGTATACTTGTACTCATATAGCTTGTACTGGAATCAGGTGTATAACTATACTTGTACTCATATAGTTTGTACTGGAATCAGGTGCCTAACTATACTGCAGCATCATCTGATGTCCTCTGTGACCTCTGTAAATTTTTTAGCTTGGTTGTAGTACTGTGGTGGGGAGAGGGGGAAGGATTGCAGTGTGAAAGTGTATTATGACATCATGTTAGGGCTTGCAATTGTTCAGGCTTTTTGCATCTTTCAATGTTTGCAGTGAAGAGGCTTTAAACCGTATATGTACTTGCTCACTTGTTTTTGTTCCGTTTTTAATGAAAAATGAGTGACTGTCCTGTGCAAAGCTGTATGAGCATTTGCGTGGTCAACACCACATGCATTTTTTGCATGGTAATTTGTCAATCTGCATAATTGTTGCAAATAATCAGATATGGGTATACAGGTGTTAAAACCCAATGTTATTGTGCTTTTGCCACAATGTGTAATATGCTATAAAGCCCCTCAGATTTGAGCTTAACCGTATGTGTACTCGCTTGTTCAAGAGCAGTGTACGATTTTGTCCAGTTTAACCAAAAATATGAGTCAGCTAACTAAATTGAGCCAGACAATAGCACATTTTGCATTAATAATAATTTTATTAATATAGCGCCAACATATTATTCAGCACTGACAATACAGAGTAACAAACAATTCAAAAACCATGAGGCGTGAGGTCCCTGCTCGCAAGCTTACAATCTATGAGGAAGTAGGGGAGGTACAAAAGGTAAATGGTATGAAGTGCCATCATATAAGGTCCAGCCATCAATATAATAAATAGGGGATTCATGTAACGCTGCATGAACCAGTCACTAGTCGGGGTCTGTGCAAGTACAGATAAAGTGCTATATTATGCATGGGGGGTGCAAACGGATGACAAGAAGCATTAAAATAATGTTCCCAAAATGATAATTGGCTAACTATAATGCAAAATATACAAGTTTCCAACTGAAAACAAAAACAAATGCTGGTCGATATTAGTCGGTGGACAAGCTAGATTAAAGGTACCGTCAGACACGGCGATATCGTATATGATATCGCTTAAACATCACGGAGGTCAAATCGCAAGATCAACATCGTATGTGTGTCGTTGCATGTGACGGGACGATATCGAGAGCGAAAATCATGCCATCGTACATCGCAGATTTCAGCTCAGTGAGCTGAAATCTGTCAACATTGTGTAATTTAGCATCATGTACGCAGCAGCGTCGTAACGTGTAACCATACGATCTCTCGATCTCAGATACGATCCCCCTATACTTTACATTGAAATGCAGAATCGAGTGATCGTATCTACCCTGCAGCATCGCCTCCTTGGATGGACAATGTATACAATATAATAACGTGAGACACAGCACCTGTGATGATTGACAGATCGCATGTGTGATGTGTACTACGTGACTTTTTACTCGATATCGCATTCAATATCTATGTGTCTGACTGTACCGTAACAGTGATATTGTTCCTGATCTTACAATTTTCTATTTTACAGCCACTTTAGGATGCCGAAGACATGTCCACTATGTTACAAAACATTTACTCAACTGCCACAGCATCTTACACGACAATGCCTTAGATACTGTACAGAAGAGGAGAAGGATGCGCTAGTGAAAGAATCTAAAAACTCACTGATAGCAATTGCAACAAAAGGAACATATATCCCTTATGACAAGATTCCAGAGATCACTACAAAGGACGATCTTATCTCCTTCCTGGAGGACAGAGGGTTTATAGTACCCGAGAAACCAACTATGGCCAGGTATGCCCCACTAGCATCTTATTCTTTGAATACTGATGTTCATACTTGTGTAAGCTTTATAGATTTGCATATATGTTCTGAACTATGACAAATAATCAGGTGTATTTTATATTTACAGGATTGTTGAAGATGAGGGGGCATCACCTGTGCAGAAGGAGCTGACAGCCAGTGAGCAAGAGCTGCCTAATGAGGAGGAAGTGCTGCCTGTTGAGGAGGAAATGTCTACAGTCATCGAGGAGGAGCCGCCCGTCCCAGAGGAAGAGCCGCCCGTCCCAGAGGAAGAGCCGCCCGTCACAGAGGAAGAGCCGCCCGTCACAGAGGAAGAGCCGCCCGTCACAGAGGAAGAGCCGCCCGTCACAGAGGAAGAGCCGCCCGTCACAGAGGAAGAGCCGCCCGTCACAGTGGAAGAGCCGCCTGTCACAGAGGATTATGATGTCTACAGGTCAGTGTAAATTTATACAAGGAATTTACTTTAATCCCTTGCTCAAACATTGCCTTGGCCTCAGCACATCCTGGCTTTTAGGCCACATTAAAAAATTGTCAACACTGCTGGCCTACTCAAGATTGTACTTCACGTTATTACTAAGGATTATTATAATTTACAGGACTGTTGATGAGGAGCCATCTACATCAACTGGCACATCAACGCACCCAGCCATATCAAATCCTGAATTGGTGCATCTTTCAGCTGCAGAAGACTATACATCCTCTGAAACATCCGACAGTGAAGCCGATCAACAACCAGAGACCAGAGAAAGAGAGGAAAATACCAGCCAAACAGATGAAGACAGGCCGAGGTCAGTCTCCCTCACTGTGTGTGTGTGTGTGTGTGTGTGTATAATATATGTGTTTTTTTTATACAAATCCATACAGGGGTGTAAATGGAAATAGTTTGTCCCCATATTAAAGTTTATAATTTCTTCCTCCCGCAAAAAAAGCAATTAAAATAATATTCATCTGGGTCACATAATAGCATATCCCACATCTTTTCAGGCCTTACAAAGTAGTTTTTCTCCTATTTCAGGCCCTCTACTCCCCTTCCATAAAGCAGCATGCCAAAAGAATGCCCCAGAAATACACAGCTTTGGCGGAGCATACTGACTTGCGCTGCCACTCCTATCTTAATCACTTGGACAGGAGAGCATCATGCGCTAGTTCCACAAATGAACTTCAATACATGCAGCATTCAGCAGTGGATGCTCCGTATAAAGGGTAGGCAGCCACCTAAGTGCTGCTGCCAATCAGAGCACTGGGGTCCACATAAATCTTGCCTCGGGACACAGAAAAGATTACTACCCCTGACAATGATGAGTGGGACCCCCAGCTGACCAGAGGCCCGATATTTACCCAGATTCTAGCAGTGGTGGGTGGGAGCCCAGTAAATGTGCTGGCACAGGGACCCCTAGACTCCCAGACCCCGCAGTGGCCACATGGTCTTCTACCATTGACAGGACGCCACTGTATATATACATACATAGTATTTTTCTCAAAGTTGTAATTTGTTTCTACTCTGACCTGTTGTTCTTTCCTCCAAATTTTTAGATTTCCAAGCCAGAATTGGAGAGCTGAGAAGAGGATCAAAATGAAAGATGCAGGTTTTTATGATCGCCATTCTCTGTCTCATCCAATATTAAAAGGTTTTTCCTCTTATTTGCAGAACCATTGGAAGCTGGATAGATACAAACAAAATGTTGAAGATGTGTCAAGGTTTCTATACTTCATCAACAATCGTCGTGTGAGCCTCAACTTTGCGACGGAGATTGAAAAGACCCGCTTATTTTTCAAAGACCTGCAAGATCTTGGCCTGTGCAACCAAACTGTCACCAACTACCTAAAGCACGTCCGGAGATTTGTCCACTATCTACTGTTTGCGACCGGTTTAAAAAATGAAAATGAAAACCTCTTCAAGGCCATGAAGTATTTCAGGAATGTTACTGCAGACATTCAGAAGACATTGTCCAAGGGGATTGCTAAAGAGGTAGTCGGCAAAAGGTATGTCAGCTAATATTTATTCTTACAGATGTACAAGTAATATTTTTTTTTGTAATTTCTCTCTCCGTTGCTCCTGGGTTTCCCACACATGCTCTAGCTAGAGGCCTTACCTATCAGTCACATTTATTAATCTTTCTCTTAGGTACCTGGAGTTGCATAAATTGGACAAAACACCTCAGCAATGCCGGGAGATCCTGACCGTCGCAAAGCCAGCTTTCCTGCAAGCCATCGAGGATGTCCATAGAGGATCCCAAAATGAAGTGCATCAGTTGGAGATTCTCTATTATCTTGAGGCCTTAATCATACTAAAACACTTACAAAGACCAGGAGTTGTCAGAAACATGACGGTAAGTAACAACCTACTCATTATCCTTATTTAAAGCCACATGTCTATCTAACTTTCCCATGTCTTGACGCACAGGTTTCTGAGTGGACAGAGAGGATGCGTCACATCTATCAAAATGAACAGCTAATAATTGTCGGAGTTAAATCCCATAAGACTGCTGCCCACCAAGTAGCCTGTTTTGTGCTTACTGAAGAAGAAGAAAAGGTAAGATGTTCCTGTCACTACGATGGCACCCACATTAGAGAGGGATCTGTTAGTTGTCATGACTTCAGCCAAAGAGTATAAGCAACATTCAGTCCCTTTCAATAGATCCTCCCTTTATGCAGGTTTTACAGGACAGCGTGATGCTAAATCCTGCTGCAAGAGTGTTGGGAGTCTTTCCCTTATTTCCCTGCAGTATCCTGGATGCAAAATTACAGCATCTGTGTCCAGGATAGTGCATTTTCTTAACAATAATGCTTGTTGCAGCAGCATCCAGAATGCATTATCAGTAGGAACAGATATGCTCTCCCTTATCACAGATGTTATGCACTCTTAATGAGTGGTGGGTATAGTTTATAGTCTGACATATGTTTGGTGTGCGGTGACTTTTCTATATATTTAGATTGTGTAGTCCCTCATATGCTCTGAATACAACTGAGGCGGAGGAGAGATACCGCCCATTATAGTCTGTAGGTTTCCATCTCCTTGTCTGGCACGTCCCTCTGTGACGTTGGTGCTGTCTGACACCAGCAATTAATTTAGTTTTTTTTTTTTTTCAAATTTTATACCTTAAGATAGAAGAGCCCAACTCAGTCTTTATCAAATGGTTTACTGTTTTTGTTTTGTTTATTTTTTTTTATTTTTTTTTGTTTCAGTGGTTTAACGTCTACTTTGAAAAAGTGAGACCAGTGCTCGCCAAACAAGACAGTCCGGATAGATTCTTCTTATCGACTACCGGAAAACACATACATAATATATCCAATGACCTTGACCGCTACCAAAAGAAGTAAGTCTTAAAAGTCAATATCTTACATTAATGATGCTGTGCCATGTATTTATGATCTACTCTATTGCTATCTAGGTACAAACTTAAATCCATCTCTAGTCAGGTGGCAAGAAAAACTTGTCAGACATGGACTGTCTCACATTTAACAGAGAAAGAGAGGTATCTGTTTTCTAAATATCTCAGTCATTCCAACATGACAGCAGAGAGGAATTACAGAGAAAGAACTTTAGGAGACCTCTGCCAAGCATACACACTGGTCTTGGCAGCAGGGAAAGCATCGGAAAATCAACCTCAACCCAGCAGCTCAAGGTAATTTATTGAAAAGCAGTTACGATCTATTTCACCAAACTGTTGATAAAATTTAATATTCTGTTTTCTATCTCCCCTAAAGAGAAGCAGAAGGGAGCAATGGAGAAGAGGAGCAAATGGTCCAGCAAGCTGAAGACTACAGTGCCCAGGGTGAAACAGAGGACCTCGGTGTGTCAAATTTAAATACTAAGACTCAAAGGTGGGTATATTATTAAATCAAGCAAGCTAGTAGGAGTTGGCAAACTGTACATAGCTTGTGATGTTATGGACAATGACTTGTTCTTCCGAGCATCCTCAGCACCTATACCCAGGCAAAGTGCTCTCAGTAGCGGCCACTTGTAGACAGTATGCGGAAGGGTATATTACAGGCGTTTATTGATGATATCTCCATCGCAGAACAAACCTCGATGCCTAAACTTTTAGGATTGATAGAAGATATCCTTATACCACTCTAAGTGCCCAGAAAATGTAATGTTATTATTTATATCAGGCGGAGAGCACCAATCGAACCTAGGGTCACAACAAGGTCCATGAAGACAGGGATGCAGTTGAGGAAAAGGAAACACCCAGGGTAATTGGTCAATATACTCATTCACATTGTCCTTGAACAATAAACATTTCGGTTTTAACATATGTATTCCCCTTCTTTCCTTTAAAGAGATTAAGAAGACGGCAGTGATCAGCTCCCAAGAAAGAATGAGGCGTTTCAGAGACTAAAGTTCCCGTCTTGTTAAAGTTTTTGAATTCATGTTTTATTTGTTTCTTTTCTGTTTTAGGTTGTTCTACAATTCCAGGTGAACGGGGCCCTCGAAGCAATGGGAGAAGATTTTCTTTATTATAAACATTTGTACTGTTTGTATTAGTGTTAAAGGGATTCTGTCACCAGGTTTTAGCCATCTCATCTGAGCGCACCATAATGTGGACTCAGACATCTTTATTCCAGCGATATATCACTTACTAGGCTGCTCAGTGTAGTTTGCATTAAAACACTGTTAAATCATCTGGAGATTATCATTAGAGCACTACTCCAGTAGTCCAGTCATACTTGGGAGCTGCCAAATCTGCAACAGAGAAAACAGTAATTTTATCAAAATGACAGCAAGGAGCTCAGTAAGTGAAACATTGCTGGATCAGGATTTCTATCTCTACATTATGCTGCTGTCCGATGGGATGTCAAAAACCTGGTGACAAGAGTCCCTTTAATAACTATTTTAAAGATAAATATAAAGTGGAAGTCCTATGGCTATGATGAAACAATTCTGACAACTGTTCAAATGGCACAATCATTTACTACCGTCAGGTTTCTGAGCCGTTTAGTCTAATGCTTTGTCAGTATTACTAGAATCCATAATAATTTAAAGGTCAGGTAGCCATAAAAGTGCTCCTGCCAGTCAGAGCAGTGCAGTCCCTGGAAATCAGGCCTAGGGAAGCAGAATATATTACCATCCCTAACAACGGTAAGCATGACCCCCAGCTGTCCAGCAACCCGACATGTAGAACTGCCTATAAAAATGACCATTTGTCCAGTCAGTGCATCACTCTCTGGTGCCCTTTTACACTGGCACACTGCTTTCTGTCTCTCTCTCTTTCTCTCTCCCCAGTGCAATGCTCTCTGGTGCTCTTTCACTCTCTTTCCAGTGCACCACTCTCTGATGTGTTCTCTTTCTCCCTACTGCACCACTCTCTGGCACTCCTCTGTCTTTATAGTGCACTGCTCTCTTTTGTGCTCTCTCAGTCTCCAGTGCATCACTGGCGCTCGCTTTTGATCTCTCCCCATTGCACCACTCTCTCGCATGCTCTCTCTCTGGTGCTCTCTTTCCGTCCAAAGTGCCTTTTTTTGTCTCTGTGCCTTCACGAGCCTCTCAATCTCTGTCTTTGCCCATCTGTGGCTCTCTATCGTTCTCTGTGCCTCTCTGTCCCTCCCTGTGCTTCTATTTACCTTTTGCATCCCTCTATGTGCCTACCTTTGCCCCTTTGCTCCCTTCTTTGCCTCTATGTGCCTCTTAATGACTCTCACGAGCACACCTCTTTCTGTAGGTCAAAGGTAAGAAGCACTACTCAAGTTGCAGCAGAGAAGATGAATTGGTAAGTAACCACAAAGCTACACAGTGTTTAACACTTGTGTATTTTTTAAGAATCTTGTTGGTGTAGGATGCTTCCTGAACATTAAAGTGAATTGTCAGGAAACATCTTTAAGCTACAGGATCCTTGAAAAATATGCAAGTTTTTATGGGATGATTTGTCAGGCTATCAACAATCACACAGGGCCACATGCCCGTCAACAGGGCAATAGCCCACTCCACAAGGCCAATGACCCTTTGCAAAGGGCCAGAGGTCCCTTTCCGCAGGGCCATAGGCATTTCCACAGGGCCATAACCCCCTCCAACTCTCTCCACAGGACCACAGGCTACTACCGGGCCACAGGCTTTTCCACAGTGCCACAAGCCCCATCCAGCTCTCTTCACAGGCAATCATGTTGCACTTTTGCAACAAAAGAGTCAATCTTTGTTGCAGTTCGGCAACATTAGAGTCAACCCTGTTGCAGATCGGACACAAAGCTTGAAAATTTAGATGTTTACTGCAGAGGACTTCATAGGCCCCCATCTTACTCCACAGCCTTCCACAGGCCCCTCCAGCCCGCTCCACAGGCCACAACTCCCTCCAGCTCGCTTTACATCGCCACATGCCCATCTGCGGGGCAACAGACCCCTATGCAGGGTCACAGGCCTTTCCACAGGGCCTCAACCCCTTCAGCTCTCTCCAAAGGACCACTGGCTCCTTCTGCCAGGCCATAAGCCTTTCCACAGGGCCACAATCCCCTCCAACTCTCTACACAGGACAACAGGCTCTCTTTACAGGGCCATAGCTCCCCTCCACAGGGCCAAATGCACTTTCCACACGGCCAAAATCCCCTCCAGCTCTCTCCACAGAGTCACGGGGCTCGTCTGCAGGGCACAAGCCCCTTCATCAAGGCCAAGGGGCCTTTCTACAGGGCTACTGGCCTTTAAATAGGGCCACAACCCCCTCTGGTACTCTCAACAGGGTCACAGGCTCCTTCTACAGGTGTACAGGCATTTACACAGGGCCACAACCACCTTTACCTCTCTCCACAGGGCAACAGGGCCCTTTCACTATGCAATAAGCCTTTCCATAAGGCCACAACCCCCTCTCTCTCTCTCAAAAAGGACAGAGGCTCCCTTTACAAGGAAACAGCCCCCTCCACAAGGCCAAAGGCCTTTTTCAAAGGGCCACAGGTCCCTTCCGCAGGGCCATAGGCATTTCCCCAAGGCAATAACCCCCTCCAGCTCTCTCCACAGGACCACAGGCTCCTTCTATAAGGCTACAACCCTTTTCAGCTCTTTCATCAGGGCCACAGCCTCCTCCACCCCACTTTAATCAGTTAAAAGGGCTCATTTGAGTGACCTATTGACCATTGGTCAGCTCGAGTAAAGGAACCTGATATAGTATACTGCACTGTTTAATATTCTTTTTTTTCTTTACACAGGTTGAATGCTGGCAAAGAAATGTCACCTATGCCATGCTCCTTTATACCAGTTTTCTTGATTGACATGTTATTTTTGGAGCCAAATGAGAAAATTGGGAAATAGAAAGCTCCCCCCTCCTTCCAATCAGTGGATCCGGTCAGGTGCTCAGTGGCGGTAGGCCACCGCCTGAAAGCCAAGCATGAAAAAAGGAATGCTGGCACCGGTTTCCATATGATGAATTTTACTTTATTCCATGAAGATCAATACATTAAAAAGAAGGCATCTTTACAGGCAATCCGCCATCATGTCATTTTTGGTTTAAGCCTAATTTCTTTCAATAAATAAAATGGAATAAATGTGTCACTTTTTTGCCTCTACTAGTAGTTGTGGGGTATTATGACATCACAATAGAATTAATACTTACCCTTTCCGATGCCTTTTAGGGTTATCCGGTGCAGAACCAAGGCCAAATACCAACCGACAGGACCTTCCTGTGACATCATGGAAGGTCCTGTCGCTCAGGACGTGGCTTTGGCTCTGCACCGGATAGACCGAAAAGGCGTCTGAAAGGGTAAGTATTAATTCTTTATTATTTTTAATACATCTGTATTTATTTAATTTTGATTTCGTACTGTATAGTGATACATTACAAAATGAAATGGGGGCTGGCAGACATGTCACAAAGGGGAGGAGGAACAGGATTCTTCTTCCACCTCTGTGACATCACTTCTCCTCCGGACCGGGTGGTGTGTGAACACAGCCTCAGGCTGCGTGCCCACGTAGCGATTTACAAGCGTATATGTTGCGTAATTTACGCAGTGGAAACGCTTGTGAAACACTTGTTAATCTGCACCCCATGGTACTCAGTGGCATTCCGCAATGTTAATGCCCATGCTGTAGATTTTTACGCAGCGTTTCTGCTGTGCTTAAAAATCCTTTCCACAGAGCCACAACACATTCAGCTCTCTCCACAGGACCACAGGCTCCTACCCGGCCACAGGCCTTTCCACAGTGCTACAAGTCCCTCCAGCTCTCTCCACAGGCAATCATGTTGCATGTTGTTTACCGCAAAAGGACTTCATAGGCCCAAATCTTACTTTAGACCCTTCCACAGGCCCCTCCAGCCCGCTCCACATGGCCTTTTCCGCAGGCCACAACTCCCTCCAGCTCTCTTTACATCGCCACATGCCCCTCTGCGGGGCCACAGACCCCTATACAGGGTCACAGGCCATTCCACAGGGCCACAATCCCCTCAAACTCTTCTCCACAGGACAACAAGCTCTCTTTACCGGGCCATAGCTCCCCTCCACAGGGCCAAATGCACTTTCTGCACGGCCACAGCCCCCTTTAGCTCTCTCCACAGAGACACAAGGCCCGTCTGCAGGGCACAAGCCCCCTCTTCAAGGCCAAAAGACATTTCTACATGGCCATAGTCATTTCCATAGGGCACGAGCCCCTCCAGCTCTCTCCACAGGGCAATGGACCCCTATACAGGGTCACAGGCCTTTCCACAGGGCCACAAGCCCCTCCAGCTCTCTCCACAGGCAATCATGTTGCATGTTGTTTACTGCAAAGGACTTCATAGGCCCAAATCTTACTCCAGAGCCTTCCACAGGCCTCTCCAGCCCGCTCCACATGGCCTTTTCCTCAGGCCACAACTCCCTCCAGCTCTCTTTACATCGCCACATGCCCCTCTGCGGGGCCACAGACCCCTATACAGGGTCACAGGCCTTTCCACAGGGCCTCAACCCCTTCAGCTGTCTCCACAGGACCACAGGCTTTTCCACAGCCCACAACTCTTTCCAGCTCTCACCACAGGGCCACAGCCCCTTCCACAAGGCTAAAGGGCCTATCCATAGGGCCACAGACCTTTCCACAGGGCCACAACACCCTCCAGCTCTCTCCACAGGACAAGAATCTCTCTTTACAGGGCCATAGCTCACCTCCACAGGGCCAAATGCACTTTCCACACGGCCACAACTCCCAACAGCTCTCTCCACAGAGTCACAGGGCCCGTCTGCAGGGCACAAGCGTCCTCTTCAAGGCCAAAAGGCCTTTCTACATGGCTATAGTCATTTCCATAGGGCACGAGCCCCTCCAGCTCTCTCCACAGGGCAACGGACCCCTATACAGGGTCACAGGCCTTTCCACAGGGCCACAACACCTTCAGCTCTCTCCACAGGACCACAGGATCCTACTGGGCCACAGGCCTTTCCACAGTGCCACAAGCCCCTCCAGCTCTCTCCACAGGCAATCATGTTGCATGTTGTTTACTGCAAAGGACTTCATAGGCTCAAATCTTACTCCAGAGCCTTCCACAGGCCTCTCCAGCCCGCTCCACATGGCCTTTTCCTCAGGCCACAACTCCCTCCAGCTCTCTTTACATCGCCACATGCCCCTCTGCGGGGCCACAGACCCCTATACAGGGTCACAGGCCTTTCTACAGGGCCTCAACCCCTTCAGCTGTCTCCACAGGACCACAGGCTTTTCCACAGCCCACAACTCCTTCCAGCTCTCACCACAGGGCCACAGCCCTTTCCACAAGGCTAAAGGGCCTATCCATAGGGCCACAGACCTTTCCACAGGGCCACAACACCCTCCAGCTCTCTCCACAGGACAAGAAGCTCTCTTTACAGGGCCATAGCTCACCTCCACAGGGCCAAATGCACTTTCCACACGGCCACAACTCCCAACAGCTCTCTCCACAGAGTCACAGGGCCCGTCTGCAGGGCACAAGCCCCCTCTTCAAGGCCAAAAGGCCTTTCTACATGGCCATAGTCATTTCCACAGGGCCTCAACCCCTTCAGCTCTCTCCACAGGACCACTGGCTCCTTCTGCCGGGCCACAAGCATTTCCACAGGGCCACAATCCCCTCAAACTCTTCTCCACAGGACAACAAGCTAACTTTACAGGGACATAGCTCCCTTCCTCATAGCCAGCCATCATGGTGTTTGTGTTATTAAAGAAAAAAAAAAAAAATTTAGGGGGCTGGCTAGAGGCAGCCGTGAACACACGGTAGCCAGCCCTCATGGTGTTTATGTTATTAAAGGAAAAAAAAAAAAAATCGGGGGGCTGGCTAGAGGCAGCCGTTGACACACGATAGCCAGCCCTCATGGTGTTTGTGTTATTAAAGAAAAAAAAAATTAGGGGGCTGGCTAGAGGCAGCCGTGGACACACGATAGCCAGCCCTCATGGTCTTTGTGTTATTAAAGAAAAAAATAATTGGGGGGCTGGCTAGAGGCAGCCGTGGACACACGATAGCCAGCCCTCATGGTGTTTGTGTTATTAAAGAAAAAAAAAATTTGAGGGCTGGCTAGAGGCAGCCGTGGACACACGATAGCCAGCCCTCATGGTGTGAGGCTGCGTTCCCACGTAGCGGAATTTCCGCAGCGTAAATGCTTTTGAAACGCTTTGTAATCCGCACCCCATGGTCCCCAATGGCATTTCGCAAGTTAGATGGGGACCAGTATCCTGTATGTAGCTTTATATGGAGACCAGTATCCTGTATGGAGCATTTTATGGGGGCCAGTATTCTGTATGGAGCGTTATATGGGGGTCAGTATTCTGTATGGAGCGTTATATGAGGACCAGTATCCTGCATGGAGCATTATATGGGGGACAGTATTCTGCACAGAGCATTATATGGGGGACAGTATTCTGCACGGAGCATTATATGGGGACCAGTATCCTGTATGGAGCATTTTATGGGGGCAGGTATTCTGTATGGAGCATTATATGGGGACCAGTATCCTGTATGGAGCTTTATATGGGGACCAGTATCCTGTATGGAGCATTATAAGGGAGTCAGTATCCTGTATGGAGCGTTATATGGGGTCCATTATACTATATGGAGGACTATGCAGTCAGGTCTGCACTGTGCGCTGTGAGGATTCGCCGGTTTCTGAGCTATTGTTGAATTTACAATTGATATCGCTCATGTAATGTAGTAAGTGAAATCTTTGCATTGTACTATATATATATATATATATATATATATATATATATATATATATATATATTTCTGCAGTATCTGTGCATTATGAATCGTGATATGTGTTAAAGGGGCCCACTGAGACTTTCGCCTAGGGCCCACAAAAACCTGGAGCCGGCCCTGCCCATGTGTGGTGATTATTGATTCCAGTACTAATAGGAATAGCAGGGGCACTAACAGCATGAATGGGGTGTTTATTTATTTGTATTTTGGATATTGTTTCTTCTGGTGTGTGAATATATGGCACTGACCAGTTTAATGCCCTGTATTTGTGTGGTTTTTGCCTTGGATTCTTACATTTTATTATATTGTCTGCTATAGTATATATTTTGTGCTATAGTGCATTACCTCTAATACTGGTGGCGGATTTGCCAGTCAGTCTATTAATGTGCAAAATTGATCACCAGGGACAGCCTAAGTGTATATTTGATCTTTACTTGATATATTACAATCATGTGTTTTTCTGGGATGGATTTTGGAGTAGGTGGGCTTTCCATTAGTGGGTAATTCCACTATATTAACTTTTACTTGTGTTTTCATGAATTGGATTGTGACATTGATTGTATGTATTTATAAAAAATATAATTCATTGTAATTTATTGAAGTATTGTCTAGATTGGGTGATCACTGCACAAGAGCATACCCCTTTTCTTCTTGCCGATGTTTATATATATTTCGTATGCTGCATGTTGATCCCATAGTGATTAGATGGTGCCCTCCATAACTTTGAGTTTGTGACAAAAGTATTCTTGGGGTGATACCTTTATCGACTAACCAGAAAATATATATATATATGCAAGCTTTCAGAGCATAGAGGCTTCTTCTTCAGGCAACATTACAAATGAATTCATAAGATAAAAGGCACAGCATTGGAGAGATGTTACAAAAAGACATTTGTTCATGAGGTGTAAGTTGCAAAAGGCCTTGGGAATGTTTAATTATCTGGAGGTGTGAATTGTGTCCATGTAGTGAGTCATAAAGCTATGTTTTATCGTTAGTCCTGTTGTCAGTGAATTGAACATCCTTATCAATTTGAATTCCCAAATGTTTCTTTCTCTGTTGCCCTTGAAGTGACCTTTTAGTATCAAAACTTTTAGATTTTTCATACAGTGTCCCCTTCAGTGTCCAATTCAGACCTTCAGATAATTAAACATTCCCAAGGCCTTTCATTCATACAAAAAAACTAATTTGCTCTCCCTAACATATCAGTAGAAGACATCACAACTTACACCTCATGAAGAAATGTCTTGTTGTAACATCTCAAGTCCTTCTGCAGCCTTATCTCAATTGAATTAACATACAAACCAAAGCTTTTTTTTTTTTCTTTTTTCAAATGCTTCCTCAGGGTATATGAGAGCCTACAGTAGTTGGTGTATCTGAGTCTATATTCTGGCTTTTGAAGGAGCAACTTGCTAATTCTTACTATTGCTAGAAAATGGACTCTCCTGGAAATCCAGACCTGTTTCTCTGCAAGATATGCCTGAAGCTCTATAAAAACCTGCGCAGGCATCTAAAGACCGTATGCATGAAAACCCGTCAGGCGGAGATCGACAATGAAATCAAGAATACAAAAAGTAACATGCACAAGGTGGCTGAATCCCTTTCTGTTGTGCCTTATGACAGCCTTGATTTCAAAAACAGCCAATTTACAAGTGCTCAGGACTTCTTCACAGAATTTTTGGAAAGTCGAGGTTGCATCGTGACCGGAAAACCATCTGAAAGGTATGTATATGTTTCTTCATAATATTTCAGGGTTTTCTAGCATTTACCTATTCACTACCTATCCTAATTTTGCACGTAATTTTGTTTTTTACCTATATACATCTTATGCAATATATCTTAGTTGAGTGCTATCAAAATGGCTGAAAGACATGCCAACATAGTGCCAAAAAGTCTACCCCTACCCATCTAAGTAAGCTTCATACTTTATACTTTTATTTTTCTGTTAATCTAGATAGAAAAAAGGCTTGTTTTTTTTCAGTGAGCTAGTGTTACTTTTACCATATATTGTACTGTAAAATTGGGAAAAAATTCTATGTGCGCTTAAATTGCAAAACTGTGCAATTGCACTTTTTAACACTGTGTTCACTACATGGAGTGATGCCTCAGCTCAGCTCAGTATAACTTTGCGGATACCAAAAATGTATACTTTTGCTTTTATCTAAGTGCTGGAGAAAATTCTGAATTTTTTTTAAAAACAAGTTTTGCACTTTGTGGTCATTTTTTCCAACCTATAGCATTATTTTTTGTGATCCATGTGATGACATTTTTTTGTGGCTAGGAGTGATGTATTCAAAGATATCATTTTTAGGTAGACAGTGTTTTGATCACCCAGTATTGAATTTTATTGGCGCATGTGTGTGCATATATATATATATATATATATAATTTTTTTTTTCAATATAATAAAATATAATAACATAATGTAATTACCTTATAATAATGTAAATATAATATGGCATACTATAATAATATATTAATAATAGAATTAATACACTATAAAAATATAAAATTGTGTCTAATACAAGATAATATACATATAATATAACAATATAATATATTATATTATATTAAATATAATATAATGCTATATTAAATAATATATTACTAATATAATATGATATAATTAAAATGTATATAATTTAATATTGTAAATATAATATAATGTAGTAATAATAGAATTATAGTATGATATAATTACAATTTAATAAGAATATCGTTTATGTGACAGCTGGCTACTGATGGTCCTAGATGTCCCTGTAGCTCGCTCTCACTTCTCCTAACTCAGATGTCTCAAAGCTCTCCTTTGCTATTGGGTCAAAACTAAGATTGTTGTCACTAGAATGGCCCTACAGGCACCACAATAGTGGTAAAGGGCCTTGACCAACCATCCAAGTCGCCTGCAAAGTTCTATATGTTGATACTCTCAATTATAGAGGAATTAATGCAGATTTTGGGTTTCTTTTTTAGGCCATCCACTGAAGAAGAGGAGCCTATGACACTTCCTCCTGAGGTTGAAGAAGCTAGGTAAGAACTATGCACCAGATTTCTAAAAACATTTGTAACAGCTTTACTATTATTAGTAAAGGAAGCTTATGATGTCAATAATCACCCTAATATATTCTTGCCTCTTTCAGTTTGAATGCCACGATGCCCATGCGGAAAAAACTTGCTGTGGTTGGGTTTCATAAGATGCACAGCTTAAGTTCCTCAATTTTACTGGCTTTTAAAAACTGTTTGAAGGGAAAATGTACTGAATCGACCATAACGCCGATGGTAAGTGTAATTTTATCATTTTGCGTGTGTTTGAGGAATCCTTACAGATGTGAACCCTGATGCATGATCATTTTTTTTAAATTTTAGATACGAATCGTTTCTCGCTTTCTTTATTATGTAAACCCAGAAGACATCTCTGCTGACTTTTTAAAGAACTTGAAGGCCACTAGAGAATATTTTATTTCCTTGGAAAGCTTAAAGACCAATGAAGAAACAATAAAAAAGCATATTAGTCACCTGCGGAGATTTGTAACTTTTGTATGCTCAAAGGACTACCCCTATCTCCTTGACGAAGAAGCAAAAAATGCAGTTGAGCCCTTTAAGGAGACTTTGAGTGTTGTAGAAAAGAAATTAAACAAGAAGCTTGCAAAAGGCAGGAAGAGGGGGTAAGTAGCTCAAGTTTATACTACACCTGCAATTTAAATTTTTACTGTCATGGGGATGTAAAATGCCATAAAAACATCATGGGAAAGGTGGATTATTAGAAAGTCTAGATTTATTTATTACTTGTTCTGCCATGCAAGGTTGGAACAAAGTAATATTTAGCTCTTAGAAGCTCAGGCAAATCCCATATTTCCATTTCAATTGAATTCAAAATATTTTAACTTGCTAAAATGAGTTCATAATCACAAATGCGTTGAGGTTACATCTTCTGGCTCCATTATGGGATCGGTAAAATGGGACCCCTAGATAAAAGATTTGTCGAATGATGGAAATAAAGAATGCTAAATGTATCTAATGGGCTAACATGCAAAAAAAAATAAATAAAAAGAATGAACCTGTAACATAACTCATTTTATCATCCACAGATTGGAATCCACGCCTGTGACTATGGCTGATTGCTGCAAAATTTTGAAAGTGGCAAAGCCTCACGTGACTGATATTTTTACACAGGCAGAAATTAGTAAGATGTTGAGTGATAAGGAGAAGACCCTAGCATGTTATTATCTTCAGGCTGTTATTATCTATAAGCATCTACGTAAGCCATCTGAGGCAAAAAATCTAATGGTAGGTTTAATTTAATTAACCAACTTAGCATATTGCTGACAGATGCTGCTTCACCATATCTTATGTATTTTCAATGTTTTTCTCTTAGTTAAAAGACTGGCTTGAGAGGGAGAAATTAGATGTTGCTGGACAGACCTTAACAGTGGTAAAGACAAAAAAAAATCTTTTGATACTGCAGGAGGAGGATGAGAAGGTAAAATGTTAAAAACATAACTCCTATAAAGCTGTGCTGTAGGTTCTTCAAGGTTTTGCCATTTGCAATCGCATCTTTAACACAGAGTTTCACTTTGACAGAATTTCAATACATATTTCGAAAAGATTAGGACAACTAATCAACCCAAGGATGCAGATACGGTGCATACATTCTTTGTGTCCTGCAATGGACAACACATCAAGAATCCCGGCAAAGACATGGAGCGCTTCCATAAGAAGTTCGTAAAAAATGAGGCCCTCCTTCTCTGCACTACCAAGCATTTAACAAGACTAACAAATGTTTTATCCACAGGTATCAGCTGCCCGTAAAAACATGGGTGATGGCAATAGACGCATACAAAAAGTGGGCTGAAGAATGTCTTTCACAGGTGGAAAGAGACCAGGCCAATGCGTACGTGCACTTTGTGTCCAGACCCGACATGGTGGATAAATCTCCATTTGCTGCAGGGATGTTAATTGTGGCTACACTGAAGGGAGATGAGCAAGCAGGAACCTCTGTGTAAGAGACCTAACTTTATCCCCACAGGCATTCCCAAAATCCATCTTTTTATTGCATGAGACTTAAGTAATTATGCCTTATTGTATATATGATTTCAACCAAATTCTTGGTTAAGTCGTCTAGTAGGTAACAATGCCTTTATCAGTTTTTCCTAACTTAACTGTTTTTTTTTTAACTTCACAGATGTACATTGCCCAAGAGAAGGAGGATCAGGGGAGAAGAGGACTGTGAGGGACAAGCAGATGAGGAAGAGACAGAAGGCGCTGGGTAGGAGACTGAACAGAAACCCTATGATGCCACCACAATTAATTTCTCCACAGTACCATCCACACACAGTTTGATGACACAACTGTGCCTCCTTCCACTACCCTGGTGATGAATGGTGATCCCAGCACAGTATAATCCTCAATTGTGATTCCCATACAGCCCTCCATGCAGTACATGGGGCCTACGTGCAGTATCATGGCCCCTACTATCACTGTACGTCGTATTAATACCCCCACACAGCCTTCCGCACAGTGTGATGGACCCCACGCAGACCTTCACACTGTATATTTGCTGGCATACAATATAGTGGCCCTCAAATAGTCATCCATAAGATATAAAGGCTCCTTCATAGCCATCCACATATTATAATGCCCTCCATAAATCCATTCAAATATTATAATGGCCCCGCATACCTTATGGATGGGAAATGGGCCCTACATAGTAGTTCTCCATATGGTATAATGCACCTCCCATTGCCTTCTATATAGAATAATACTTTCCCATATTTTTCTGTATATTACAATGCATCACCCATAGTCCTCCATATAACTTATTGTAACCTCCATATAACATATTGCAGCCTTTATGCAATATTATGTAATCTCCATACTACTCAATATATAAAGCAGCCTCTATAGTTCATCATATTGTATAATGTAGGCTCTATAATCCTCCATATAGTATAATGTAGCTTCTTTAATTATCCATATTGCATAATGTAGCCTCTATAATCCTCTGTATAGCATACAGCTTCTATATTCCTTCATATAGCATAATGTAGCATCTGTCATCTTGCATATAGGATAATGTGGCCCTACAGTCCTGTCCTCCATATCATAATGGGGCCCTATAGTTAATGGTTAATATATTTAATTTTGTATTAAGCAAAAAATCATTCTCTAACCAATAATCTATTATGCAAATAAATAGCGGCACTTTCCGTAAAGTAATTCTGCCTTTTAGTATATGATGAATTCCAAATTCTTGGTTAAGTAGTCCGGTGAGGAACAACACCATTTTTAGTATATTCTAATTTACCATCTATCCATTAAACTTTACAGAAGTTCCATTGACATCACAGGAGAAGGCGGCGGCAATCGGAGACATTCTGAAGCGGCAGAAATCCATGAGGAAGAGGCAGTCCAGCAGACTGACAATGCTCAAAAAGAGCTCTATTTCAACAGATTAATTGAAAAGTACCCTGTAGGAGTAAACACCCAATTACCATCCCTGTCCACCTGCAGTCAGTACACAGAGCGTTTCGCACACTACTGTCAGGACAAGTGGAGGCGAGACCAATACAATCTACGCGTTTCAAGTGCTGTCGGTAAGTTTTTTTTCTCTTTCTTTAAATTTAAATCTGTCTACTTGATGTTATTGTATTCTTTGGGATGTGCTGCCTGAATATTTTTTTTGCTGAATATTTTACAGTATTTTCTCTTTTTTAGATTATTTCAGGCTTTTCCCCAAAGAAGATGATTTAAAGCACTATCTGAATCAACAGCATTGGACGTCCAACCTACCTGCCCTAGTAGATGTCCAACGTGGATGGAAGCCTAAACCAAAAAGAGGGGATACAGAGAACATTGCCAGACTTCAAGAAAAGCTAAAATTGCAAACGTGGACAGGCCTAATGATTGTAAATGAACGAGGCAAAGGTGAAGGACTGTGCACAACTCGTGCTTTTAGTAAAGGAGAAGTCATTTGTGACTATCATGGAGTGCTTAGAGAAGGAGCTGAGGCTTGCAAAATACAGGCAACTCTGAACGAGGATGAATGTTATATGTTTTTTTTCTTCATTGGTGAAAAGCAGTGGTGTATTGATGCCAGGGAGGTTCCGTGCAGTTGTCACCCAGACATGCCTTCCACATTTGGGCGAAAAATGAATCATTCTTATAAAAATTACAACGTCAAACCAGTCCTTAAATTCATAATTGATGGTAACACGCCATCAATACTATTTCTGGCTAATTGCGATATCAAACCAGGGACAGCGCTTTTGTTCGATTATGGAGTGAAACCTAATGACTATGGAGAAGGTTCAGATATCCCATGGCTGACAACGTGACATTTAAGGTACCATTACACTCTTCAATATCGTGTGCGATATTACACAAGCGTCAGGTGTTTCACATCGCACACACTATCCTTAATTGATCGTACGTGCGCTGTTACATGCTATATCGTAGATAACGCATGTACAATGTTGTGATGCAGCGCTATTCTGTACCATGCTGCGATTCTGCAAATTCAATGCAAAGTATAGGTGAATCGTATGGTTCCATGCTTCAATGCTGCAGCCTGCACGATGATTAATTGCACGACTGTCGAGAGATTTGAGGTCAGGATCTCAAATCAAACAAATAATACTGGATAAATAAATATCCAGTTCTACATGCAGACATGCTATACACATCTACTCCCATTCACACTTAAATGATATCACAGCAGACCTCGGTCATATCAGACCTGCCAACTTATACCACTCTTAAGTGCCCAGAAAATGTAATGTTATTATTTATATCAGGCGGAGAGCACCAATCGAACCTAGGGTCACAACAAGGTCCATGAAGACAGGGATGCAGTTGAGGAAAAGGAAACACCCAGGGTAATTGGTCAATATACTCATTGACATTGTCCTTGAACAATAAACATTTCGGTTTTAACATATGTATTCCCCTTCTTTCCTTTAAAGAGATTAAGAAGACGGCAGTGATCAGCTCCCAAGAAAGAATGAGGCGTTTCGGAGACTAAAGTTCTGGTCTTGTTAAAGTTTCTGAATTCATGTTTTATTTGTTTCTTTTCTATTCTAGGTTGTTCTACAATTCCAGGTGAACGGGGCCCTCGAAGCAATGGGAGAAGATTTTCTTTATTATAAACATTTGTACTGTTTGTATTAGTGTTAAAGGGATTCTGTCACCAGGTTTTAGCCATCTCATCTGAGCGCACCATAATGTGGACACAGACATCTTTATTCCAGTGATGTATCACTTACTAGGCTGCTCAGTGTAGTTTGCATTAAAACACTGTTAAATCATCTGGAGATTATCATTAGAGCACTACTCCAGTAGTCCAGTCATACTTGGGAGCTGCCAAATCTGCAACAGAGAAAACAGTAATTTTATCAAAATGACAGCAAGGAGCTCAGTAAGTGAAACATTGCTGGATCAGGATTTCTATCTCTACATTATGCTGCTGTCCGATGGGATGTCAAAAACCTGGTGACAAGAGTCCCTTTAATAACTATTTTAAAGCTAAATATAAATAGTCCTATGGCTATGATGAAACAATTCTGACAACTGTTCAAATGGCACAATCATTTACTACCGTCAGGTTTCTGAGCCGTTTAGTCTAACGCTTTTTCAGTATTACTAGAATCCATAATAATTTAAAGGTCAGGTAGCCATAAAAGTGCTCCTGCCAGTCAGAGCAGTGCAGTCCCTGGAAATCAGGCCTAGGGAAGCAGAATATATTACCATCCCTAACAACGGTAAGCATGACCCCCAGCTGTCCAGCAACCCGACATGTAGAACTGCCTATAAAAATGACCATTTGTCCAGTCAGTGCATCACTCTCTGGTGCCCTTTTACACTGGCACACTGCTTTCTGTCTCTCTCTCTTTCTCTCTCCCCAGTGCAATGCTCTCTGGTGCTCTTTCACTCTCTTTCCAGTGCACCACTCTCTGATGTGTTCTCTTTCTCCCTACTGCACCGCTCTCTGGCACTCCTCTGTCTTTATAGTGCACTGCTCTCTTTCGTGCTCTCTCAGTCTCCAGTGCATCACTGGCGCTCGCTTTTGATCTCTCCCCATTGCACCACTCTCTCGCATGCTCTCTCTCTGGTGCTCTCTTTCCATCCAAAGTGCCTTTTTTTGTCTCTGTGCCTTCACGAGCTTCTCAATCTCTGTCTTTGCCCATCTGTGGCTCTCTATCGTTCTCTGTGCCTCTCTGTCCCTCCCTGTGCTTCTATTTACCTTTTACATCCCTCTATGTGCCTACCTTTGCCCCTTTGCTCCCTTCTTTGCCTCTATGTGCCTCTTAATGACTCTCTCACGAGCACACCTCTTTCTGTAGGTCAAAGGTAAGAAGCACTACTCAAGTTGCAGCAGAGAAGATGAATTGGTAAGTAACCACAAAGCTACACAGTGTTTAATACTTGTGTATTTTTTAAGAAACTTGTTGGTGTAGGATGCTTCCTGAACATTAAAGTGAATGGTCAGGAAACATCTTTAAGCTACAGGATCCTTGAAAAATATGCAAGTTTTTATGGGATGATTTGTCAGGCTATCAACAATCACACAGGGCCACAGGCCCGTCAACAGGGCAATAGCCCACTCCACAAGGCCAATGACCCTTTGCAAAGGGCCAGAGGTCCCTTTCCGCAGGGCCATAGGCATTTCCACAGGGCCATAACCCCCTCCAACTCTCTCCACAGGACCACAGGCTACTACCGGGCCACAGGCTTTTCCACAGTGCCACAAGCCCCATCCAGCTCTCTTCACAGGCAATCATGTTGCACTTTTGCAACAAAAGAGTCAATCTTTGTTGCAGTTCGGCAACATTAGAGTCAACCCTGTTGCAGATCGGACACAAAGCTTGAAAATTTAGATGTTTACTGCAGAGGACTTCATAGGCCCCCATCTTACTCCAGAGCCTTCCACAGGCCCCTCCAGCCCGCTCCACAGGCCACAACTCCCTCCATCTCGCTTTACATCGCCACATGCCCATCTGCGGGGCAACAGACCCCTATGCAGGGTCACAGGCCTTTCCACAGGGCCTCAACCCCTTCAGCTCTCTCCAAAGGACCACTGGCTCCTTCTGCCGGGCCACAAGCCTTTCCACAGGGCCACTATCCCCTCCAACTCTCTACACAGGACAACAGGCTCTCTTTACAGGGCCATAGCTCCCCTCCACAGGGCCAAATGCACTTTCCACACGGCAAAAATCCCCTCCAGCTCTCTCCACAGAGTCACGGGGCTCGTCTGCAGGGCACAAGCCCCTTCATCAAGGCCAAGGGGCCTTTCAACAGGGCCACTGGCCTTTAAATAGGGCCACAACCCCCTCTGGCACTCTCAAGAGGGCCACAGGCTCCTTCTACAGGTGTACAGGCATTTACACAGGGCCACAACCACCTTTACCTCTCTCCACAGGGCAACAGGGCCCTTTCACTATGCAATAAGCCTTTCCATAAGGCCACAACCCCCTCTCTCTCTCTCAAAAAGGACAGAGGCTCCCTTTACAAGGAAACAGCCCCCTCAACAAGGCCAAAGGCCTTTTTCAAAGGGCCACAGTTCCCTTCCACAGAGCCATAGGCATTTCCCCAAGGCAATAACCCCCTCCAGCTCTCTCCACAGGCTCCTTCTACAAGGCTACAACCCTTTTCAGCTCTTTCATCAGGGCCACAGCCTCCTCCACCCCCCTTTAGTCAGTTAAAAGGACTCATTTGAGTGACCTATTGACCATTGGTCAGCTCGAGTAAAGGAACCTGATATAGTATACTGCACTGTTTAATATTCTTTTTTTCTTTACACAGGTTGAATGCTTGCAAAGAAATGTCACCTATGCCATGCTCCTTTATACCAGTTTTCTTAATTGACATGTTATTTTTGGAGCCAAATGAGAAAATTGGGAAATGGAAAGCTCCCCCCTCCTTCCAATCAGTGGATCCGGTCAGGTGCTCAGTGGCGGTAGGCCACCGCCTGAAAGCCAAACATGAAAAAAGGAATGCTGGCACCGGTTTCCATATGATGAATTTTACTTTATTCCATGAAGATCAATACATTAAAAAGAAGGCATCTTTACAGGCAATCCGCCCCATCATGTCATTTTTGGTTTAAGCCTAATTTCTTTCAATAAATAAAATGGAATAAATGTGTCACTTTTTTGCCTCTACTAATAGTTGTGGGGTATTATGACATCACAATAGAATTAATACTTACCCTTTCCGATGCCTTTTAGGGCTATCCGGTGCAGAACCAAGGCCAAATACCAATCGACAGGACCTTCCTGTGACATCATGGAAGGTCCTGTCGCTCAGGACGTGGCCTTGGCTCTGCACCGGATAGACCGAAAAGCGTCTGAAAGGGTAAGTATTAATTCTTTATTATTTTTAATACATCTTGATTTATTTAATTTTGATTTCGTACTGTATAGTAATATATTACAAAATGAAAGGGGGGCTGGCAGACATGTCACAAAGGGGAGGAGGAACAGGATTCTTCATCCTCCTCTGTGACATCACTTCTCCTCCGGGCCGGAAAAAAGCGTGGTGTGTGAACACAGCCTCAGGCTGCGTGCCCACGTAGCGATTTACAAGCGTATATGTTGCGTAATTTACGCAGCGGAAACGCTTGTGAAACACTTGTTAATCTGCACCCCATGGTACTCAGTGGCATTCCGCAATGTTAATGCCCATGCTGCGGATTTTTCCGCAGCGTTTCTGCTGCGCTTAAAAATCCTTTCCACAGGGCCACAACACCTTCAGCTCTCTCCACAGGACCACAGGCTCCTACTGGGCCACAGGCCTTTCCACAGTGTCACAAGCCCCTCCATCTCTCTCCACAGGCTATCATGTTGCATGTCGTTTACTGCAAAGGACTTCATAGGCCCAAATCTTACTCCAGAGCCTTCCACAGGCCTCTCCAGCCCGCTCCACATGGCCTTTTCCTCAGGCCACAACTCCCTCCAGCTCTCTTTACATCGCCACATGCCCCTCTGCGGGGCCACAGACCCCTATACAGGGTCACAGGCCTTTCCACAGGGCCTCAACCCCTTCAGCTGTCTCCACAGGACCACAGGCTTTTCCACAGCCCACAACTCCTTCCAGCTCTCACCACAGGGCCACAGCCCTTTCCACAAGGCTAAAGGGCCTATCCATAGGGCCACAGACCTTTCCACAGGGCCACAACACCCTCCAGCTCTCTCCACAGGACAAGAAGCTCTCTTTACAGGGCCATAGCTCACCTCCACAGGGCCAAATGCACTTTCCACACGGCCACAACTCCCAACAGCTCTCTCCACAGAGTCACAGGGCCCGTCTGCAGGGCACAAGCCCCCTCTTCAAGGCCAAAAGGCCTTTCTACATGGCCATAGTCATTTCCATAGGGCACGAGCCCCTCCAGCTCTCTCCACAGGGCAACAGACCCCTACAGGATCACAGGCCTTTCCACAGGGGCACAACACCTTCAGCTCTCTCCACAGGACCACAGGCTCCTACTGGGCCACAGGCCTTTCCACAGTGCCACAAGCCCCTCCAGCTCTCTCCACAGGCAATCATGTTGCATGTTGTTTACTGCAAAGGACTTCATAGGCTCAAATCTTACTCCAGAGCCTTCCACAGGCCTCTCCAGCCCGCTCCACATGGCCTTTTCCTCAGGCCACAACTCCCTCCAGCTCTCTTTACATCGCCACATGCCCCTCTGCGGGGCCACAGACCCCTATATAGGGTCACAGGCCTTTCCACAGGGCCTCAACCCCTTCAGCTGTCTCCACAGGACCACAGGCTTTTCCACAGCCCACAACTCCTTCCAGCTCTCACCACAGGGCCACAGCCCTTTCCACAAGGCTAAAGGGCCTATCCATAGGGCCACATACCTTTCCACAGGGCCACAACACCCTCCAGCTCTCTCCACAGGACAAGAAGCTCTCTTTACAGGGCCATAGCTCACCTCCACAGGGCCAAATGCACTTTCCACACGGCCACAACTCCCAACAGCTCTCTCCACAGAGTCACAGGGCCCGTCTGCAGGGTACAAGCCCCCTCTTCAAGGCCAAAAGGCCTTTCTACATGGCCATAGTCATTTCCATAGGGCACGAGCCCCTCCAGCTCTCTCCACAGGGCAACAGACCCCTATACAGGATCACAGGCCTTTCCACAGGGCCACAACACCTTCAGCTCTCTCCACAGGACCACAGGCTCCTACTGGGCCACAGGCCTTTCCACAGTGCCACAAGCCCCTCCAGCTCTCTCCACAGGCAATCATGTTGTATGTTGTTTACTGCAAAGGACTTCATAGGCTCAAATCTTACTCCAGAGCCTTCCACAGGCCTCTCCAGCCCGCTCCACATGGCCTTTTCCTCAGGCCACAACTCCCTCCAGCTCTCTTTACATCGCCACATGCCCCTCTGCGGGGCCACAGACCCCTATACAGGGTCACAGGCCTTTCCACAGGGCCTCAACCCCTTCAGCTGTCTCCACAGGACCACAGGCTTTTCCACAGCCCACAACTCCTTCCAGCTCTCACCACAGGGCCACAGCCCTTTCCACAAGGCTAAAGGGCCTATCCATAGGGCCACAGACCTTTCCACAGGGCCACAACACCCTCCAGCTCTCTCCACAGGACAAGAAGCTCTCTTTACAGGGCCATAGCTCACCTCCACAGGGCCAAATGCACTTTCCACACGGCCACAACTCCCAACAGCTCTCTCCACAGAGTCACAGGGCCCGTCTGCAGGGCACAAGCCCCCTCTTCAAGGCCAAAAGGCCTTTCTGCATGGCCATAGTCATTTCCATAGGGCACGAGCCCCTCCAGCTCTCTCCACAGGGCAACGGACCGCTATACAGGGTCACAGGCCTTTCCACAGGGCCACAACACCTTCAGCTCTCTCCACAGGACCACAGGCTCCTACCCGGCCACAGGCTTTTACACAGTGCTACAAGTCCCTCTAGCTCTCTCCACAGGCAATGATGTTGCATGTTGTTTACCGAAAAAAGGACTTCATAGGCCCAAATCTTACTTCAGACCCTTCCACAGGCCCCTCCAGCCCGCTCCACATGGCCTTTTCCGCAGGCCACAACTCCCTCCAGCTCTCTTTACATCGCCACATGCCCCTCTGCGGGGCCACAGACCCCTATACAGGGTCACAGGCCTTTCCACAGGGCCTCAACCCCTTCAGCTCTCTCCACAGGACCACTGGCTCCTTCTGCCGGGCCACAAGCATTTCCACAGGGCCACGATCCCCTCCAACTCTTCTCCACAGGACAACAAGCTCTCTTTACAGAGCCATAGCTCCCCTCCACAGGGCCAAATGCACTTTCTGCACGGCCACAGCCCCCTTTAGCTCTCTCCACAGAGACACAGGGCCCGTCTGCAGGACACAAGCCCCCTCTTCAAGGCCAAAGGGCCTTTCTACATGGCCATAGTCATTTCCATAGGGCACAAGCCCCTCCAGCTCTCTCCACAGGGCAACGGACCCCTATACAGGGTCACAGGCCTTTCCACAGGGCCACAACACCTTCAGCTCTCTCCACAGGACCACAGGCTACTACCGGGCCACAGGTCTTTCCACAGTGCCACAAGCACCATCCAGCTCTCTCCACAGGCAATCATGTTGCACTTTTGCAACAAGAGTCAATTTTTGTTGCAGTTCGGCAACATTGGAGTCAACCCTGTTGCAAATCGGACACGGAGCTTGAAAATTTAGATGTTTACTGCAAAGGACTTCATAGGCCCCCATCTTACTCCAGAGCCTTCCACAGGCCCCTCCAGCACGCTCCACATGGCCTTTTCCACAGGCCACAACTCCATCCAGCTCTCTTTACATCGCCACATGCCCCTCTGCGGGGCAACAGACCCCTATACAGGGTCACAGGCCTCTCCACAGGGCCTCAACCCCTTCAGCTCTCTCCACAGGACCACTGGCTCCTTCTGCCGGGCCACAAGCCTTTCCACAGGGCCACAATCCCCTCCAATTCCACAGGACAACAGGCTCTCTTTACAGGGCCATAGCTCCCCTCCACAGGGCCAAATGCACTTTCCACATGGCCACAACCCCCTCCAGCTCTCTACACAGAGTCATGGGGCCCGTCTGCAGGGCACAAGCCCCCTCTTCAAAGCCAAAAGGCCTTTCTGCATGGCCATAGTCATTTCCATAGGGCACGAGCCCCTCCAGCTCTCTCCACAGGGCAACGGACCCCTATACAGGGTCACAGGCCTTTCCCCAGGGCCACAATCCCCTCCAACTCTTCTCCACACGACAACAAGCTCTCTTTACCGGGCCATAGCTCCCCTCCACAGGGCCAAATGCACTTTCTGCATGGCCACAGCCCCCTTTAGCTCTCTCCACAGAGACACAAGGCCCGTCTGCAGGGCACAAGCCCCCTCTTCAAGGCCAAAAGGCCTTTCTACATGGCCATAGTCATTTCCATAGGGCACGAGCCCCTCCAGCTCTCTCCACAGGGCAACGGGCCCCTATACAGGGTCACAGGCCTTTCCACAGGGCCACAACACTTTCAGCTCTCTCCACAGGACCACAGGCTCCTACTGGGCCACAGGCCTTTCCACAGTGCCACAAGCCCCTCCAGCTCTCTCCACAGGCAATCATGTTGCATGTTGTTTACTGCAAAGGACTTCATAGGCCCAAATCTTACTCCAGAGCCTTCCACAGGCCTTTCCAGCCCACTCCACATGGCCTTTTCCTCAGGCCACAACTCCCTCCAGCTCTCTTTACATCGCCACATGCCCCTCTGCGGGGCCACAGACCCCTATACAGGGTCACAGGCCTTTCCACAGGGCCTCAACCCCTTCAGCTGTCTCCACAGGACCACAGGCTTTTCCACAGCCCACAACTCCTTCCAGCTCTCACCACAGGGCCACAGCCCTTTCCACAAGGCTAAAGGGCCTATCCATAGGGCCACAGACCTTTCCACAGGGCCACAACACCCTCCAGCTCTCTCCACAGGACAAGAAGCTCTCTTTACAGGGCCATAGCTCACCTCCACAGGGCCAAATGCACTTTCCACACGGCCACAACTCCCAACAGCTCTCTCCACAGAGTCACAGGGCCCGTCTGCAGGGCACAAGCCCCCTCTTCAAGGCCAAAAGGCCTTTCTACATGGCCATAGTCATTTCCATAGGGCACGAGCCCCTCCAGCTCTCTCCACAGGGCAACAGACCCCTACAGGATCACAGGCCTTTCCACAGGGGCACAACACCTTCAGCTCTCTCCACAGGACCACAGGCTCCTACTGGGCCACAGGCCTTTCCACAGTGCCACAAGCCCCTCCAGCTCTCTCCACAGGCAATCATGTTGCATGTTGTTTACTGCAAAGGACTTCATAGGCTCAAATCTTACTCCAGAGCCTTCCACAGGCCTCTCCAGCCCGCTCCACATGGCCTTTTCCTCAGGCCACAACTCCCTCCAGCTCTCTTTACATCGCCACATGCCCCTCTGCGGGGCCACAGACCCCTATATAGGGTCACAGGCCTTTCCACAGGGCCTCAACCCCTTCAGCTGTCTCCACAGGACCACAGGCTTTTCCACAGCCCACAACTCCTTCCAGCTCTCACCACAGGGCCACAGCCCTTTCCACAAGGCTAAAGGGCCTATCCATAGGGCCACATACCTTTCCACAGGGCCACAACACCCTCCAGCTCTCTCCACAGGACAAGAAGCTCTCTTTACAGGGCCATAGCTCACCTCCACAGGGCCAAATGCACTTTCCACACGGCCACAACTCCCAACAGCTCTCTCCACAGAGTCACAGGGCCCGTCTGCAGGGTACAAGCCCCCTCTTCAAGGCCAAAAGGCCTTTCTACATGGCCATAGTCATTTCCATAGGGCACGAGCCCCTCCAGCTCTCTCCACAGGGCAACAGACCCCTATACAGGATCACAGGCCTTTCCACAGGGCCACAACACCTTCAGCTCTCTCCACAGGACCACAGGCTCCTACTGGGCCACAGGCCTTTCCACAGTGCCACAAGCCCCTCCAGCTCTCTCCACAGGCAATCATGTTGCATGTTGTTTACTGCAAAGGACTTCATAGGCTCAAATCTTACTCCAGAGCCTTCCACAGGCCTCTCCAGCCCGCTCCACATGGCCTTTTCCTCAGGCCACAACTCCCTCCAGCTCTCTTTACATCGCCACATGCCCCTCTGCGGGGCCACAGACCCCTATACAGGGTCACAGGCCTTTCCACAGGGCCTCAACCCCTTCAGCTGTCTCCACAGGACCACAGGCTTTTCCACAGCCCACAACTCCTTCCAGCTCTCAGCACAGGGCCACAGCCCTTTCCACAAGGCTAAAGGGCCTATCCATAGGGCCACATACCTTTCCACAGGGCCACAACACCCTCCAGCTCTCTCCACAGGACAAGAAGCTCTCTTTACAGGGCCATAGCTCACCTCCACAGGGCCAAATGCACTTTCCACACGGCCACAACTCCCAACAGCTCTCTCCACAGAGTCACAGGGCCCGTCTGCAGGGTACAAGCCCCCTCTTCAAGGCCAAAAGGCCTTTCTACATGGCCATAGTCATTTCCATAGGGCACGAGCCCCTCCAGCTCTCTCCACAGGGCAACAGACCCCTATACAGGATCACAGGCCTTTCCACAGGGCCACAACACCTTCAGCTCTCTCCACAGGACCACAGGCTCCTACTGGGCCACAGGCCTTTCCACAGTGCCACAAGCCCCTCCAGCTCTCTCCACAGGCAATCATGTTGCATGTTGTTTACTGCAAAGGACTTCATAGGCTCAAATCTTACTCCAGAGCCTTCCACAGGCCTCTCCAGCCCGCTCCACATGGCCTTTTCCTCAGGCCACAACTCCCTCCAGCTCTCTTTACATCGCCACATGCCCCTCTGCGGGGCCACAGACCCCTATACAGGGTCACAGGCCTTTCCACAGGGCCTCAACCCCTTCAGCTGTCTCCACAGGACCACAGGCTTTTCCACAGCCCACAACTCCTTCCAGCTCTCAGCACAGGGCCACAGCCCTTTCCACAAGGCTAAAGGGCCTATCCATAGGGCCACAGACCTTTCCACAGGGCCACAACACCCTCCAGCTCTCTCCACAGGACAAGAAGCTCTCTTTACAGGGCCATAGCTCACCTCCACAGGGCCAAATGCACTTTCCACACGGCCACAACTCCCAACAGCTCTCTCCACAGAGTCACAGGGCCCGTCTGCAGGGCACAAGCCCCCTCTTCAAGGCCAAAAGGCCTTTCTGCATGGCCATAGTCATTTCCATAGGGCATGAGCCCCTCCAGCTCTCTCCACAGGGCAACGGACCGCTATACAGGGTCACAGGCCTTTCCACAGGGCCACAACACCTTCAGCTCTCTCCACAGGACCACAGGCTCCTACCCGGCCACAGGCTTTTACACAGTGCTACAAGTCCCTCTAGCTCTCTCCACAGGCAATGATGTTGCATGTTGTTTACCGAAAAAAGGACTTCATAGGCCCAAATCTTACTTCAGACCCTTCCACAGGCCCCTCCAGCCCGCTCCACATGGCCTTTTCCGCAGGCCACAACTCCCTCCAGCTCTCTTTACATCGCCACATGCCCCTCTGCGGGGCCACAGACCCCTATACAGGGTCACAGGCCTTTCCACAGGGCCTCAACCCCTTCAGCTCTCTCCACAGGACCACTGGCTCCTTCTGCCGGGCCACAAGCATTTCCACAGGGCCACGATCCCCTCCAACTCTTCTCCACAGGACAACAAGCTCTCTTTACAGAGCCATAGCTCCCCTCCACAGGGCCAAATGCACTTTCTGCACGGCCACAGCCCCCTTTAGCTCTCTCCACAGAGACACAGGGCCCGTCTGCAGGACACAAGCCCCCTCTTCAAGGCCAAAGGGCCTTTCTACATGGCCATAGTCATTTCCATAGGGCACAAGCCCCTCCAGCTCTCTCCACAGGGCAACGGACCCCTATACAGGGTCACAGGCCTTTCCACAGGGCCACAACACCTTCAGCTCTCTCCACAGGACCACAGGCTACTACCGGGCCACAGGTCTTTCCACAGTGCCACAAGCACCATCCAGCTCTCTCCACAGGCAATCATGTTGCACTTTTGCAACAAGAGTCAATTTTTGTTGCAGTTCGGCAACATTGGAGTCAACCCTGTTGCAAATCGGACACGGAGCTTGAAAATTTAGATGTTTACTGCAAAGGACTTCATAGGCCCCCATCTTACTCCAGAGCCTTCCACAGGCCCCTCCAGCACGCTCCACATGGCCTTTTCCACAGGCCACAACTCCATCCAGCTCTCTTTACATCGCCACATGCCCCTCTGCGGGGCAACAGACCCCTATACAGGGTCACAGGCCTCTCCACAGGGCCTCAACCCCTTCAGCTCTCTCCACAGGACCACTGGCTCCTTCTGCCGGGCCACAAGCCTTTCCACAGGGCCACAATCCCCTCCAATTCCACAGGACAACAGGCTCTCTTTACAGGGCCATAGCTCCCCTCCACAGGGCCAAATGCACTTTCCACATGGCCACAACCCCCTCCAGCTCTCTACACAGAGTCATGGGGCCCGTCTGCAGGGCACAAGCCCCCTCTTCAAAGCCAAAAGGCCTTTCTGCATGGCCATAGTCATTTCCATAGGGCACGAGCCCCTCCAGCTCTCTCCACAGGGCAACGGACCCCTATACAGGGTCACAGGCCTTTCCCCAGGGCCACAATCCCCTCCAACTCTTCTCCACACGACAACAAGCTCTCTTTACCGGGCCATAGCTCCCCTCCACAGGGCCAAATGCACTTTCTGCATGGCCACAGCCCCCTTTAGCTCTCTCCACAGAGACACAAGGCCCGTCTGCAGGGCACAAGCCCCCTCTTCAAGGCCAAAAGGCCTTTCTACATGGCCATAGTCATTTCCATAGGGCACGAGCCCCTCCAGCTCTCTCCACAGGGCAACGGGCCCCTATACAGGGTCACAGGCCTTTCCACAGGGCCACAACACTTTCAGCTCTCTCCACAGGACCACAGGCTCCTACTGGGCCACAGGCCTTTCCACAGTGCCACAAGCCCCTCCAGCTCTCTCCACAGGCAATCATGTTGCATGTTGTTTACTGCAAAGGACTTCATAGGCCCAAATCTTACTCCAGAGCCTTCCACAGGCCTTTCCAGCCCACTCCACATGGCCTTTTCCTCAGGCCACAACTCCCTCCAGCTCTCTTTACATCGCCACATGCCCCTCTGCGGGGCCACAGACCCCTATACAGGGTCACAGGCCTTTCCACAGGGCCTCAACCCCTTCAGCTGTCTCCACAGGACCACAGGCTTTTCCACAGCCCACAACTCCTTCCACCTCTCACCACAGGGCCACAGCCCCTTCCACAAGGCCAAAGGGCCTATCCATAGGGCCACAAACCTTTCCACATGGCCACAACACCCTCCAGCTCTCTCCACAGGACAAGAAGCTCTCTTTACAGGGCCATAGCTCACCTCCACAGGGCCAAATGCACTTTCCACACAGCCACAACTCCCAACAGCCCTCTCCACAGAGTCACAGGGCCCGTCTGCAGGGCACAAGCCCCCTCTTCAAAGCCAAAAGGCCTTTCTGCATGGCCATAGTCATTTCCATAGGGCACGATCCCCTCAAGCTCTCTCCACAGGGCAACGGACCGCTATACAGGGTCACAGGCCTTTCCACAGGGCCACAACACCTTCAGCTCTCTCCACAGGACCACAGGCTCCTACCCGGCCACAGGCTTTTCCACAGTGCTACAAGTCCCTCTAGCTCTCTCCACAGGCAATCATGTTGCATGTTGTTTACCGAAAAAAGGACTTCATAGGCCCAAATCTTACTTCAGACCCTTCCACAGGCCCCTCCAGCCCGTTCCACATGGCCTTTTCCGCAGGCCACAACTCCCTCCAGCTCTCTTTACATTGCCACATGCCCCTCTGCGGGGCCACAGACCCCTATACAGGGTCACAGGCCTTTCCACAGGGCCTCAACCCCTTCAGCTGTCTCCACAGGACCACAGGCTCCTACTGGGCCACAGGCCTTTCCACAGTGCCACAAGCCCCTCCAACTCTTCTCCACAGGACAACAAGCTCTCTTTACCGGGCCATAGCTCCCATCAACAGGGCGATATGCACTTTCTGCACCGCCACTGCCCCCTTTAGCTCTCTCCACAGAGACACAAGGCCTGTCTGCAGGGCACAAGCCCCCTCTTCAAGGCCAGAAGGCCTGTCTACATGGCCATAGTCATTTCCATAGGGCACGAGCCCCTACAGCTCTCTCCACAGGGCAACGGACCCCTATACAGGGTCACAGGCCTTTCCACAGGGCCTCAACCCCTTCAGCTCTCTCCACAGGACCACTGGCTCCTTCTGCCAGGCCACAAGCATTTCCACAGGGCCACAATCCCCTCAAACTCTTCTCCACATGACAACAAGCTAACTTTACAGGGACATAGCTCCCTTCCTCATAGCCAGCCATCATGGTGTTTGTGTTATTAAAGAAAAAAAAAATTTGAGGGCTGGCTAGAGGCAGCCGTGGACACACGATAGCCAGCCCTCATGGTGTTTGTGTTATTAAAGAAAAAAAAATTTGGGGGTTGGCTAGAGGCAGCCGTGGACACACGATAGCCAGCCCTCATGGTGTTTGTGTTATTAAAGAAAAATAAATTGGGGAGCTGGCTAGAGGCAGCCGTGGACACACGATAGCCAGGCCTCATGGTGCTTGTTTTATTAAAGAAAAAAAAAATTGGGGGGCTGGCTAGAGGTAGCCGTGGATACACGATAGCCAGCCCTCATGGTGTTTGTGTTATTAAGGAAAAAAAAAAATTGGAGGGCTGGCTAGAGGCAGCCGTGAACACACGATAGCCAGCCCTCATGGTGTTTGTGTTATTAAAGAAAAAAAAAAAAATTGGGGGGCTGGCTAGAGGCAGCCGTGAACACACGATAGCCAGCCCTCATGGTGTTTGTGTTATTAAAGAAAAAAAAAAAATTGGGGGGCTGGCTAGAGGCAGCCATGGACACATGATAGCCAGCCCTCATGGTGTTTGTGTTATTAAAGAAAAAAAAAATTGGGGGGCTGGCTAGAGGCAGCCGTGGATACACGATAGCCAGCCCTCATGGTGTTTGTGTTATTAAAGAAAAAAAAATTTGGGGGTTGGCTAGAGGCAGCCGTGGACACACGATAGCCAGCCCTCATGGTGTTTGTGTTATTAAAGAAAAAAAAAATTGTGGGGCTGGCTAGAGGCAGCCGTGAACACACGATAGCCAGCCCTCATGGTGTTTGTGTTATTAAAGAAAAAAAAAAAATTGGGGGGCTGGCTAGAGGCAGCCGTGGACACACGATAGCCAGCCCTCATGGTGTTTGTGTTATTAAAGAAAAAAAAAATTGGGGGGCTGGCTAGAGGCAGCCGTGGACACGCGATAGCCAGCCCTCATGGTGTTTGTGTTATTAAAGAAAAAAAAAATTGGGGGGCTGGCTAGAGGCAGCCGTGAACACACGATAGCCAGCCCTCATGGTGTTTGTGTTATTAAAGAAAAAAAAAATTGGGGGGCTGGCTAGAGGCAGCCGTGGACACACGATAGCCAGCCCTCATGGTGCTTGTGTTATTAAAGAAAAAAAAAATTGGGGGGCTGGCTAGAGGTAGCCGTGGATACACGATAGCCAGCCCTCATGGTGTTTGTGTTATTAAAGAAAAAAAAAAATTGGGGGGCTGGCTAGAGGCAGCCGTGAACACACGATAGCCAGCCCTCATGGTGTTTGTGTTATTAAAGAAAAAAAAAATTGGGGGGCTGGCTAGAGGCAGCCGTGGACACACGATAGCCAGCCCTCATGATGTTTGTGTTATTAAAGAAAAAAAAAATTATGGGGCTGGCTAGAGGCAGCCGTGGACACGCGATAGCCAGCCCTCATGGTGTTTGTGTTATTAAAGAAAAAAAAAATTGGGGGGCTGGCTAGAGGCAGCCGTGAACACACGATAGCCAGCCCTCATGGTGTTTGTGTTATTAAAGAAAAAAAAAATTGGGGGGCTGGCTAGAGGCAGCCGTGGACACACGATAGCCAGCCCTCATGGTGCTTGTGTTATTAAAGAAAAAAAAAATTGGGGGGCTGGCTAGAGGTAGCCGTGGATACACGATAGCCAGCCCTCATGGTGTTTGTGTTATTAAAGAAAAAAAAAAATTGGGGTGCTGGCTAGAGGCAGCCGTGAACACACGATAGCCAGCCCTCATGGTGTTTGTGTTATTAAAGAAAAAAAAAATTGGGGGGCTGGCTAGAGGCAGCCGTGGACACACGATAGCCAGCCCTCATGATGTTTGTGTTATTAAAGAAAAAAAAAATTATGGGGCTGGCTAGAGGCAGCCGTGAACACACGATAGCCAGCCCTCATGGTGTTTGTGTTATTAAAGAAAAAAAATATTTGGGGGGCTGGCTAGAGGCAGCCGTGGACACACGATAGCCAGCCCTCATGGTGTTTGTGTTATTAAAGAAAAAAAAAATTGGGGGGCTGGCTAGAGGCAGCCGTGAACACACGATAGCCAGCCCTCATGGTGTTTGTGTTATTAAAGAAAAAAAAAATTGGGGGGCTGGCTAGAGGCAGCCGTGGACACATGATAGCGAGCCCTCATGGTGTTTGTGTTATTAAAGAAAAAAAAAATTGGGGGGCTGGCTAGAGGCAGCCGTGGACAACCGATAGCCAGCCCTCATGGTGTTTGTGTTATTAAAGAAAAAAAAAAAATTGGGGGGCTGGCTAGAGGCAGCCTTGAACACACGATAGCCAGCCCTCATGGTGTTTGTGTTATTAAAGAAAAAAAAAATTGGGGGGCTGGCTAGAGGCAGCCGTGGACACACGATAGCCAGCCCTCATGGTGTTTGTGTTATTAAAGAAAAAAAAAATTGGGGGGCTGGCTAGAGGCAGCCGTGGACACACGATAGCCAGCCCTCATGGTGTTTGTGTTATTAAAGAAAAAAAAAATTGGGGGGCTGGCTAGAGGCAGCCGTGAACACACGATAGCCAGCCCTCATGGTGTTTGTGTTATTAAAGAAAAAAAAAATTTAGGGGGCTGGCTAGAGGCAGCCGTGGACACACGATAGCCAGCCCTCATGGTGTTTGTGTTATTAAAGAAAAAAAAAATTGGGGGGCTGGCTAGAGGCAGCCGTGAACACACGATAGCCAGCCCTCATGGTGTTTGTGTTATTAAAGAAAAAAAAAATTGGGGGGCTGGCTAGAGGCAGCCGTGGACACATGATAGCCAGCCCTCATGGTGTTTGTGTTATTAAAGAAAAAAAAAATTGGGGGGCTTGCTAGAGGCAGCCGTGAACACACGATAGCCAGCCCTCATGGTGTTTGTGTTATTAAAGAAAAAAAAAATTGGGGGGCTGGCTAGAGGCAGCCGTGGACACATGATAGCGAGCCCTCATGGTGTTTGTGTTATTAAAGAAAAAAAAAATTGGGGGGCTGGCTAGAGGCAGCCGTGGACAACCGATAGCCAGCCCTCATGGTGTTTGTGTTATTAAAGAAAAAAAAAAAATTGGGGGGCTGGCTAGAGGCAGCCTTGAACACACGATAGCCAGCCCTCATGGTGTTTGTGTTATTAAAGAAAAAAAAAATTGGGGGGCTGGCTAGAGGCAGCCGTGGACACACGATAGCCAGCCCTCATGGTGTTTGTGTTATTAAAGAGAAAAAAAATTGGGGGGCTGGCTAGAGGCAGCCGTGGACACACGATAGCCAGCCCTCATGGTGTTTGTGTTATTAAAGAAAAAAAAAATTGGGGGGCTGGCTAGAGGCAGCCGTGAACACACGATAGCCAGCCCTCATGGTGTTTGTGTTATTAAAGAAAAAAAAAATTTAGGGGGCTGGCTAGAGGCAGCCGTGGACACACGATAGCCAGC
>NW_027364202.1:260000-265000 GCF_046119375.1 Phyllobates terribilis
CCCCTTCGCCTGCCTCCACACCTCTGTCGTCCTCCCCACTGACGTAGGGGCTCGGGAAAAGACTGGAAATCGCGAAGCTCGGCAGTGGCGCGGAGAGGCCACCCACCGCCGCCGCTGTCGCCACCGCCGCGGAGGCCGCCCTTTCGGACACGAGGGGCAGCGCGAGCCTCCGCTGGCCGGGTACGCATCTGGAAGAAAAGGGCCGCCCTCGGAGAAGATCGCTGTGCTTCCCCGCACAGGGAGCGATTCGGACGACGGGCCCCCACGCCTGGCTGGGTGGGCGCCCCGCCGTTCGCCCGTACGGGTCGTCGGACCACTGCCTTCGCTCGGTTCGGGTCAAACTCCCCACGGCTCGGCCACCTCCGCAGACGGGAGGCGAGGCCGGCATGCGCGCCCAAAGATAGGTGTCGGAAGCCCGGGGGTAGAGGAGGAAGGGGACCGCTCACCTTAAGCCAGCGCGGGCTCCAAAGCCCGGGCCGAGCGAGCGGCGCCACCTCCCCACCCGGGAGCGCTGCGCCAGATCGATCGGAGGAAGAGCAGGGGTGCATGTAGGGACTTGCCCAAGTACGGAGGCTGCAAACCCCTGTCGTCGGGAGATACGTGCCCACGAGTCCTGGAAGCGCGACTCGGGTACAGGCGCCCTTGCGGGGGGGTACTGGATGTGGAACAGCACTGGGGTCGAAGCCACAAAAGCATCCGCCCTCATGGAGCCTCTCCTCGGCCTAAAAATCCAGATTTTAGCCTTGACGGCGCCCCCATGTGGAGAACCAGGGCCCGCGGGGGGGTCTGGCCAGGCTCACTTCAACCCAGGAACACCTCTCTGACTTGGGATAGGCGACCGGCAAAAGTCCCCCCACGCAGCTGCGGAAGCCTGGGTTCAGCCAAGGTGCAGACCTCCAGCCGAACAGGGACTCATAGCCAAAACGCATACCCAGGCCTACGGAGGTGAAAACCAGCTTAAATGAGTCGAAATGTGTCGGGGCTGAGAGGTACCTCTCTCTCATATATTCTGCCGGTGGTGTGCAAAACTGGGTCTTTGCATGGAGTGTCACCCTATACCCACTTTAGGGACGCATGCAAAAAAGTGCCCGATCGCCTGGAACTGTCAGGCGGATTCGGCTCCCTGGAATTTCCTCATTCTGGTTCTTTTTCACTTTTTGTCTCTTTTGCGACATCTAGTGGGCAGGCTGCATTACTGCAACCGGGGACACCTCAAAACGCTTGGAACTGGGGAGCGGGCTCAATTTACAAACGTTTTGCGGGTCCTGGAAGTCAAAATTGTGACTTCTGAAAACGACTAAGTATCAAGGACTCATCGCGCGAATCGCTCTGGAACTGAAATCGGATGCGCGCACTGACATGCTCCCCTCTCTGGAAGTCTGACACAAGTTGAAAAATTTTCTAAGTCCCCAAAAATTTTTTTTTTCAACTTTTTTTCAATTTTCCCCCTGTGGGATATATATTTTACCCACACTTTTGGAGCCCTCCTGGGATGCCCTCTAACATACTAGAACCTCATTTTGTGGAAGTTTTCACAAAATTGTGAAATTTTCAAAAAAGTCAGAAATTTTGCAAAAACGACTAAGTATCAAGGACTCATCGCGCGAATCGCTCTGGAACTGAAATCGGATGCGCGCACTGACATGCTCCCCTCTCTGGAAGTCTGACACATGTGTGAAAATTTTCTAAGTCCCCAAAAATTTTTTTTTTCAACTTTTTTTCAATTTTCCCCCTGTGGGATATATATTTTACCCACACTTTTGGAGCCCTCCTGGGATGCCCTCTAACATACTAGAACCTCATTTTGTGGAAGTTTTCACAAAATTGTGAAATTTTCAAAAAGTCAGAAATTTTGCCAAAAACGACTAAGTATCAAGGACTCATCGCGCGAATCGCTCTGGAACTGAAATCGGATGCGCGCACTGACACGCTCCCCTGTCTGGAAGTCTGACAAAAGTTGAAAAATTTTCTAAGTCCCCAAAAATTTTTTTTTTCAACTTTTTTTCAATTTTCCCCCTGTGGGATATATATTTTACCCACACTTTTGGAGCCCTCCTGGGATGCCCTCTAACATACTAGAACCTCATTTTGTGGAAGTTTTCACAAAATTGTGAAATTTTCCAAAAAGTCAGAAATTTTGCAAAAACGACTAAGTATCAAGGACTCATCGCGCGAATCGCTCTGGAACTGAAATCGGATGCGCGCACTGACACGCTCCCCTGTCTGGAAGTCTGACAAAAGTTGAAAAATTTTCTAAGTCCCCAAAAATTTTTTTTTTCAACTTTTTTTCAATTTTCCCCCTGTGGGATATATATTTTACCCACACTTTTGGAGCCCTCCTGGGATGCCCTCTAACATACTAGAACCTCATTTTGTGGAAGTTTTCACAAAATTGTGAAATTTTCCAAAAAGTCAGAAATTTTGCAAAAACGACTAAGTATCAAGGACTCATCGCGCGAATCGCTCTGGAACTGAAATCGGATGCGCGCACTGACACGCTCCCCTGTCTGGAAGTCTGACAAAAGTTGAAAAATTTTCTAAGTCCCCAAAAATTTTTTTTTTCAACTTTTTTTCAATTTTCCCCCTGTGGGATATATATTTTACCCACACTTTTGGAGCCCTCCTGGGATGCCCTCTAACATACTAGAACCTCATTTTGTGGAAGTTTTCACAAAATTGTGAAATTTTCCAAAAAGTCAGAAATTTTGCAAAAACGACTAAGTATCAAGGACTCATCGCGCGAATCGCTCTGGAACTGAAATCGGATGCGCGCACTGACATGCTCCCCTCTCTGGAAGTCTGACACATGTGTGAAAATTTTCTAAGTCCCCAAAAATTTTTTTTTTCAACTTTTTTTCAATTTTCCCCCTGTGGGATATATATTTTACCCACACTTTTGGAGCCCTCCTGGGATGCCCTCTAACATACTAGAACCTCATTTTGTGGAAGTTTTCACAAAATTGTGAAATTTTCCAAAAAGTCAGAAATTTTGCAAAAACGACTAAGTATCAAGGACTCATCGCGCGAATCGCTCTGGAACTGAAATCGGATGCGCGCACTGACACGCTCCCCTGTCTGGAAGTCTGACAAAAGTTGAAAAATTTTCTAAGTCCCCAAAAATTTTTTTTTTCAACTTTTTTTCAATTTTCCCCCTGTGGGATATATATTTTACCCACACTTTTGGAGCCCTCCTGGGATGCCCTCTAACATACTAGAACCTCATTTTGTGGAAGTTTTCACAAAATTGTGAAATTTTCCAAAAAGTCAGAAATTTTGCAAAAACGACTAAGTATCAAGGACTCATCGCGCGAATCGCTCTGGAACTGAAATCGGATGCGCGCACTGACACGCTCCCCTGTCTGGAAGTCTGACAAAAGTTGAAAAATTTTCTAAGTCCCCAAAAATTTTTTTTTTCAACTTTTTTTCAATTTTCCCCCTGTGGGATATATATTTTACCCACACTTTTGGAGCCCTCCTGGGATGCCCTCTAACATACTAGAACCTCATTTTGTGGAAGTTTTCACAAAATTGTGAAATTTTCCAAAAAGTCAGAAATTTTGCAAAAACGACTAAGTATCAAGGACTCATCGCGCGAATCGCTCTGGAACTGAAATCGGATGCGCGCACTGACATGCTCCCCTCTCTGGAAGTCTGACACATGTGTGAAAATTTTCTAAGTCCCCAAAAATTTTTTTTTTCAACTTTTTTTCAATTTTCCCCCTGTGGGATATATATTTTACCCACACTTTTGGAGCCCTCCTGGGATGCCCTCTAACATACTAGAACCTCATTTTGTGGAAGTTTTCACAAAATTGTGAAATTTTCAAAAAGTCAGAAATTTTGCCAAAAACGACTAAGTATCAAGGACTCATCGCGCGAATCGCTCTGGAACTGAAATCGGATGCGCGCACTGACACGCTCCCCTGTCTGGAAGTCTGACACATGTGTGAAAATTTTCTAAGTCCCCAAAAATTTTTTTTTTCAACTTTTTTTCAATTTTCCCCCTGTGGGATATATATTTTACCCACACTTTTGGAGCCCTCCTGGGATGCCCTCTAACATACTAGAACCTCATTTTGTGGAAGTTTTCACAAAATTGTGAAATTTTCAAAAAGTCAGAAATTTTGCCAAAAACGACTAAGTATCAAGGACTCATCGCGCGAATCGCTCTGGAACTGAAATCGGATGCGCGCACTGACACGCTCCCCTGTCTGGAAGTCTGACAAAAGTTGAAAAATTTTCTAAGTCCCCAAAAATTTTTTTTTTCAACTTTTTTTCAATTTTCCCCCTGTGGGATATATATTTTACCCACACTTTTGGAGCCCTCCTGGGATGCCCTCTAACATACTAGAACCTCATTTTGTGGAAGTTTTCACAAAATTGTGAAATTTTCCAAAAAGTCAGAAATTTTGCAAAAACGACTAAGTATCAAGGACTCATCGCGCGAATCGCTCTGGAACTGAAATCGGATGCGCGCACTGACATGCTCCCCTCTCTGGAAGTCTGACACATGTGTGAAAATTTTCTAAGTCCCCAAAAATTTTTTTTTTCAACTTTTTTTCAATTTTCCCCCTGTGGGATATATATTTTACCCACACTTTTGGAGCCCTCCTGGGATGCCCTCTAACATACTAGAACCTCATTTTGTGGAAGTTTTCACAAAATTGTGAAATTTTCAAAAAGTCAGAAATTTTGCCAAAAACGACTAAGTATCAAGGACTCATCGCGCGAATCGCTCTGGAACTGAAATCGGATGCGCGCACTGACACGCTCCCCTGTCTGGAAGTCTGACAAAAGTTGAAAAATTTTCTAAGTCCCCAAAAATTTTTTTTTTCAACTTTTTTTCAATTTTCCCCCTGTGGGATATATATTTTACCCACACTTTTGGAGCCCTCCTGGGATGCCCTCTAACATACTAGAACCTCATTTTGTGGAAGTTTTCACAAAATTGTGAAATTTTCAAAAAGTCAGAAATTTTGCCAAAAACGACTAAGTATCAA
>NW_027364202.1:270000-286415 GCF_046119375.1 Phyllobates terribilis
CAAGGGTGAGGGCTGGCTAGGGGTCGCCCTGGAGGCACCTGTAGCCAGCTGTCATCCTCATTGAGCTGCTCCAAGGGTGAGGGCTGGCTAGGGGTCGCCCTGGAGGCACCTGTAGCCAGCTGTCATCCTCATTGAGCTGCTCCAAGGGTGAGGGCTGGCTAGGGGTCGCCCTGGAGGCACCTGTAGCCAGCTCTCATCCTCATTGAGCTGCTCCAAGGGTGAGGGCTGGCTAGGGGTCGCCCTGGAGGCACCTGTAGCCAGCTCTCATCCTCATTGAGCTATTCGAAGGGTGAGGGCTGGCTACGTGTCGCCCTGGAGGCACCTGTAGCCAACTCTCATCCTCATTGAGCGTGATAACGGACGCTGCGCTGAACGGCGGCGCATAGGAACGGGCGGTGAAATAAGCGCGCCAAAAAAACTATAAAGTTTACGTTTTTTTTCCGTAATTCATCAGATGAGGGTGATAACGGACGCTGCGCTGAACGGCGGCGCGTAGGAACGGGCGGTGAAATAAGCGCGCCAAAAAAAATATAAAATTTACGTTTTTTTTCCGTAATTCATCAGATGAGCGTGATAACGGAAGCTGCGCTGAACGGCGGCGCGTAGGAACGGGCGGTGAAATATGTGCGCCAAAAAAGCTATAAAGTGTACGTTTTTTTTCCATAATTCATTAGATGAGCGTGATAACGGAAGCTGCGTTGAACGGCGCGTAGGAACGGGCGGTGAAATAAGCGCGCCAAAAAAACTATAAAGTTTACGTTTTTTTTCCGTAAATTCATCAGATGAGCGTGATAACGGAAGGTGCGCTGAACCGCGGCGCGTAGGAACGGGCGGTGAAATAAGCGCGCCAAAAAAACTATAAAGTTTACGTTTTTTTCCATAATTCATTAGATGAGCGTGATAACGGAAGCTGCGCTGAACGGCGGCGCGTAGGAAAAGGCAGTGAAATAAGCGCGCCAAAAAAACTATAAAGTTTACGTTTTTTTTCCGTAATTTATCAGATGAGCGTGATAACGGACGCAGCCCTTAACGGCGGCGTCAGAGCGACTTTTTTTTGTTGCAGATTGAATTTTAAGTGCTTTTGCTATCATCAAACCTGTAGCCAGCTCTGATCCTCATTGAGCTATTCCAAGGGTGAGGGCTGGCTAAGGGTCGCCCTGGAGGCACCTGTAGCCAGCTCTCATCCTCATTGAGCTGCTCCAAGGGTGAGGGCTGGCTAGGGGTCGCCCTGGAGGCACCTGTAGCCAGCTCTCATCCTCATTGAGCTGCTCCAAGGGTGAGGGCTGGCTAGGGGTCGCCCTGGAGGCACCTGTAGCCAGCTCTCATCCTCATTGAGCTGCTCCAAGGGTGAGGGCTGGCTACGGGTCGCCCTGGAGGCACCTGTAGCCAGCTCTCATCCTCATTGAGCTGCTCCAAGGGTGAGGGCTGGCTAGGGGTCGCCCTGGAGGCACCTGTAGCCAGCTCTCATCCTCATTGAGCTGCTCCAAGGGTGAGGGCTGGCTAGGGGTCGCCCTGGAGGCACCTGTAGCCAGCTCTCATCCTCATTGAGCTGCTCCAAGGGTGAGGGCTGGCTAGGGGTCGCCCTGGAGGCACCTGTAGCCAGCTCTCATCCTCATTGAGCTGCTCCAAGGGTGAGGGCTGGCTAGGGGTCGCCCTGGAGGCACCTGTAGCCAGCTCTCATCCTCATTGAGCTGCTCCAAGGGTGAGGGCTGGCTAGGGGTCGCCCTGGAGGCACCTGTAGCCAGCTCTCATCCTCATTGAGCTGCTCCAAGGGTGAGGGCTGGCTAGGGGTCGCCCTGGAGGCACCTGTAGCCAGCTCTCATCCTCATTGAGCTATTCGAAGGGTGAGGGCTGGCTACGTGTCGCCCTGGAGGCACCTGTAGCCAACTCTCATCCTCATTGAGCGTGATAACGGACGCTGCGCTGAACGGCGGCGCATAGGAACGGGCGGTGAAATAAGCGCGCCAAAAAAACTATAAAGTTTACGTTTTTTTTCCGTAATTCATCAGATGAGAGTGATAACGGACGCTGCGCTGAACGGCGGCGCGTAGGAACGGGCGGTGAAATAAGCGCGCCAAAAAAACTATAAAATTTACGTTTTTTTTCCGTAATTCATCAGATGAGCGTGATAACGGAAGCTGCGCTGAACGGCGGCGCGTAGGAACGGGCGGTGAAATATGTGCGCCAAAAAAGCTATAAAGTGTACGTTTTTTTTCCATAATTCATTAGATGAGCGTGATAACGGAAGCTGCGTTGAACGGCGCGTAGGAACGGGCGGTGAAATAAGCGCGCCAAAAAAACTATAAAGTTTACGTTTTTTTTCCGTAATTCATCAGATGAGCGTGATAACGGAAGCTGCGCTGAACGGTGGCGCGTAGTAACAGGCGGTGAAATAAGCGCGCCAAAAAACTATAAAGTTTACTTTTTTTCCATAATTCATTAGATGAGCGTGATAACGGAAGCTGCGCTGAACGGCGGCGCGTAGGAACGGGCGGTGAAATAAGCGCGCCAAAAAACTATAAAGTTTACGTTTTTTTTCCGTAATTCATCAGATGAGCGTGATAACGGAAGGTGCGCTGAACCGCGGCGCGTAGGAACGGGCGGTGAAATAAGCGCGCCAAAAAAACTATAAAGTTTACGTTTTTTTCCATAATTCATTAGATGAGCGTGATAACGGAAGCTGCGCTGAACGGCGGCGCGTAGGAAAAGGCAGTGAAATAAGCGCGCCAAAAAAACTATAAAGTTTACGTTTTTTTTCCGTAATTTATCAGATGAGCGTGATAACGGACGAAGCCCTTAACGGCGGCGTCAGAGCGACTTTTTTTTGTTGCAGATTGAATTTTAAGTGCTTTTGCTATCATCAAACCTGTAGCCAGCTCTGATCCTCATTGAGCTATTCCAAGGGTGAGGGCTGGCTAAGGGTCGCCCTGGAGGCACCTGTAGCCAGCTCTCATCCTCATTGAGCTGCTCCAAGGGTGAGGGCTGGCTAGGGGTCGCCCTGGAGGCACCTGTAGCCAGCTCTCATCCTCATTGAGCTGCTCCAAGGGTGAGGGCTGGCTAGGGGTCGCCCTGGAGGCACCTGTAGCCAGCTCTCATCCTCATTGAGCTGCTCCAAGGGTGAGGGCTGGCTACGGGTCGCCCTGGAGGCACCTGTAGCCAGCTCTCATCCTCATTGAGCTGCTCCAAGGGTGAGGGCTGGCTAGGGGTCGCCCTGGAGGCACCTGTAGCCAGCTCTCATCCTCATTGAGCTGCTCCAAGGGTGAGGGCTGGCTAGGGGTCGCCCTGGAGGCACCTGTAGCCAGCTCTCATCCTCATTGAGCTGCTCCAAGGGTGAGGGCTGGCTAGGGGTCGCCCTGGAGGCACCTGTAGCCAGCTCTCATCCTCATTGAGCTGCTCCAAGGGTGAGGGCTGGCTAGGGGTCTCCCTGGAGGCACCTGTAGCCAGCTCTCATCCTCATTGAGCTATTCGAAGGGTGAGGGCTGGCTACGTGTCGCCCTGGAGGCACCTGTAGCCAACTCTCATCCTCATTGAGCGTGATAACGGACGCTGCGCTGAACGGCGGCGCATAGGAACGGGCGGTGAAATAAGCGCGCCAAAAAAACTATAAAGTTTACGTTTTTTTTCCGTAATTCATCAGATGAGGGTGATAACGGACGCTGCGCTGAACGGCGGCGCGTAGGAACGGGCGGTGAAATAAGCGCGCCAAAAAAACTATAAAATTTACGTTTTTTTTCCGTAATTCATCAGATGAGCGTGATAACGGAAGCTGCGCTGAACGGCGGCGCGTAGGAACGGGCGGTGAAATATGTGCGCCAAAAAAGCTATAAAGTGTACGTTTTTTTTCCATAATTCATTAGATGAGCGTGATAACGGAAGCTGCGTTGAACGGCGCGTAGGAACGGGCGGTGAAATAAGCGCGCCAAAAAAACTATAAAGTTTACGTTTTTTTTCCGTAATTCATCAGATGAGCGTGATAACGGAAGCTGCGCTGAACGGTGGCGCGTAGTAACAGGCGGTGAAATAAGCGCGCCAAAAAACTATAAAGTTTACTTTTTTTTCATAATTCATTAGATGAGCGTGATAACGGAAGCTGCGCTGAACGGCGGCGCGTAGGAACGGGCGGTGAAATAAGCGCGCCAAAAAACTATAAAGTTTACGTTTTTTTTCCGTAATTCATCAGATGAGCGTGATAACGGAAGGTGCGCTGAACCGCGGCGCGTAGGAACGGGCGGTGAAATAAGCGCGCCAAAAAAACTATAAAGTTTACGTTTTTTTCCATAATTCATTAGATGAGCGTGATAACGGAAGCTGCGCTGAACGGCGGCGCGTAGGAAAAGGCAGTGAAATAAGCGCGCCAAAAAAACTATAAAGTTTACGTTTTTTTTCCGTAATTTATCAGATGAGCGTGATAACGGACGAAGCCCTTAACGGCGGCGTCAGAGCGACTTTTTTTTGTTGCAGATTGAATTTTAAGTGCTTTTGCTATCATCAAACCTGTAGCCAGCTCTGATCCTCATTGAGCTATTCCAAGGGTGAGGGCTGGCTAAGGGTCACCCTGGAGGCACCTGTAGCCAGCTCTCATCCTCATTGAGCTGCTCCAAGGGTGAGGGCTGGCTAGGGGTCGCCCTGGAGGCACCTGTAGCCAGCTCTCATCCTCATTGAGCTGCTCCAAGGGTGAGGGCTGGCTAGGGGTCGCCCTGGAGGCACCTGTAGCCAGCTCTCATCCTCATTGAGCTGCTCCAAGGGTGAGGGCTGGCTACGGGTCGCCCTGGAGGCACCTGTAGCCAGCTCTCATCCTCATTGAGCTGCTCCAAGGGTGAGGGCTGGCTAGGGGTCGCCCTGGAGGCACCTGTAGCCAGCTCTCATCCTCATTGAGCTGCTCCAAGGGTGAGGGCTGGCTAGGGGTCGCCCTGGAGGCACCTGTAGCCAGCTCTCATCCTCATTGAGCTGCTCCAAGGGTGAGGGCTGGCTAGGGGTCGCCCTGGAGGCACCTGTAGCCAGCTCTCATCCTCATTGAGCTGCTCCAAGGGTGAGGGCTGGCTAGGGGTCGCCCTGGAGGCACCTGTAGCCAGCTCTCATCCTCATTGAGCTGCTCCAAGGGTGAGGGCTGGCTAGGGGTCGCCCTGGAGGCACCTGTAGCCAGCTCTCATCCTCATTGAGCTGCTCCAAGGGTGAGGGCTGGCTAGGGGTCGCCCTGGAGGCACCTGTAGCCAGCTCTTATCCTCATTGAGCTATTCGAAGGGTGAGGGCTGGCTACGTGTCGCCCTGGAGGCACCTGTAGCCAACTCTCATCCTCATTGAGCGTGATAACGGACGCTGCGCTGAACGGCGGCGCATAGGAACGGGCGGTGAAATAAGCGCGCCAAAAAAACTATAAAGTTTACGTTTTTTTTCCGTAATTCATCAGATGAGGGTGATAACGGACGCTGCGCTGAACGGCGGCGCGTAGGAACGGGCGGTGAAATAAGCGCGCCAAAAAAACTATAAAATTTACGTTTTTTTTCCGTAATTCATCAGATGAGCGTGATAACGGAAGCTGCGCTGAACGGCGGCGCGTAGGAACGGGCGGTGAAATAAGTGCGCCAAAAAAGCTATAAAGTGTACGTTTTTTTTCCATAATTCATTAGATGAGCGTGATAACGGAAGCTGCGCTGAACGGCGGCGCGTAGGAATGGGCGGTGAAATAAGTGCGCCAAAAAAGCTATAAAGTGTACGTTTTTTTTCCATAATTCATTAGATGAGCGTGATAACGGAAGCTGCGTTGAACGGCGGCGCGTAGGAACGGGCGGTGAAATAAGCGCGCCAAAAAAACTATAAAGTTTACGTTTTTTTTCCGTAATTCATCAGATGAGCGTGATAACGGACGCTGCGCTGAATGGCGGCGCGTAGGAACGGGCGGTGAAATAAGCGCGCCAAAAAAAATATAAAGTTTACGTTTTTTTTCCGTAATTCATCAGATGAGCGTGATAACGGATGCTGTGCTGAACGGCGGCACGTAGGAACGGGCGGTGAAATAAGTGCGCCAAAAAAACGATAAAGTTTACGATTTTTTTCTGTAATTTATCAGATGAGCGTGATAACGGACGCAGCCCTTAACGGCGGCGTCAGAGCGACTTTTTTTTGTTGCAGAATGAATTTTAAGTGCTTTTGGTATCATCAAACCTGTAGCCAGCTCTCATCCTCATTGAGCTATTCCAAGGGTGAGGGCTGGCTAGGGGTCGCCCTGGAGGCACCTGTAGCCAGCTCTCATCCTCATTGAGGTGCTCCAAGGGTGAGGGCTGGCTAGGGGTCGCCCTGGAGGCACCTGTAGCCAGCTCTCATACTCATTGAGGTGCTCCAAGGGTGAGGGCTGGCTAGGGGTCGCCCTGGAGGCACCTGTAGCCAGCTCTCATCCTCATTGAGCTGCTCCAAGGGTGAGGGCTGGCTAGGGGTCGCCCTGGAGGCACCTGTAGCCAGCTCTCATCCTCATTGAGCTGCTCCAAGGGTGAGGGCTGGCTAGGGGTCGCCCTGGAGGCACCTGTAGCCAGCTCTCATCCTCATTGAGCTGCTCCAAGGGTGAGGGCTGGCTAGGGGTCGCCCTGGAGGCACCTGTAGCCAGCTCTCATCCTTATTGAGCTATTCCAAGGGTGAGGGCTGGCTACGTGTCGCCCTGGAGGCACTTGTAGCCAGCTCTCATCCTCATTGAGCGTGATAACGGACGCTGCGCTGAACGGCGGCGCATAGGAACGGGCGGGGAAATAAGCGCGCCAAAAAAAACTATAAAGTTTACGTTTTTTTTCCGTAATTCATCAGATGAGGGTGATAACGGACGCTGCGCTGAACGGCGGCGCGTAGGAACGGGTGGTGAAATAAGCGCGCCAAAAAAACTATAAAGTTTACGTTTTTTTTCCGTAATTCATCAGATGAGCGTGATAACGGACGCTGCGCTGAATGGCGGCGCGTAGGAACGGGCGGTGAAATAAGCGCGCCAAAAAAACTATAAAGTTTACGTTTTTTTTCCGTAATTCATCAGATGAGCGTGATAACGGATGCTGTGCTGAACGGCGACACGTAGGAACGGGCGATGAAATAAGTGCGCCAAAAAAACGATAAAGTTTACGTTTTTTTTCTGTAATTTATCAGATCAGCGTGATAACGGACGCAGCCCTTAACGGCGGCGTCAGAGCGACTTTTTTTTGTTGCAGATTGAATTTTAAGTGCTTTTGCTATCATCAAACCTGTAGCCAGCTCTCATCCTCATTGAGCTATTCCAAGGGTGAGGGCTGGCTAAGGGTCGCCCTGGAGGCACCTGTAGCCAGCTCTCATCCTCATTGAGCTGCTCCAAGGGTGAGGGCTGGCTAGGGGTCGCCCTGGAGGCACCTGTAGCCAGCTCTCATCCTCATTGAGCTGCTCCAAGGGTGAGGGCTGGCTAGGGGTCGCCCTGGAGGCACCTGTAGCCAGCTCTCATCCTCATTGAGCTGCTCCAAGGGTGAGGGCTGGCTACGGGTCGCCCTGGAGGCACCTGTAGCCAGCTCTCATCCTCATTGAGCTGCTCCAAGGGTGAGGGCTGGCTAGGGGTCGCCCTGGAGGCACCTGTAGCCAGCTCTCATCCTCATTGAGCTGCTCCAAGGGTGAGGGCTGGCTAGGGGTCGCCCTGGAGGCACCTGTAGCCAGCTCTCATCCTCATTGAGCTGCTCCAAGGGTGAGGGCTGGCTAGGGGTCGCCCTGGAGGCACCTGTAGCCAGCTCTCATCCTCATTGAGCTGCTCCAAGGGTGAGGGCTGGCTAGGGGTCGCCCTGGAGGCACCTGTAGCCAGCTCTCATCCTCACTGAGCTGCTCCAAGGGTGAGGGCTGGCTAGGGGTCGCCCTGGAGGCACCTGTAGCCAGCTCTCATCCTCATTGAGCTGCTCCAAGGGTGAGGGCTGGCTAGGGGTCGCCCTGGAGGCACCTGTAGCCAGCTCTCATCCTCATTGAGCTGCTCCAAGGGTGAGGGCTGGCTAGGGGTCGCCCTGGAGGCACCTGTAGCCAGCTCTCATCCTCATTGAGCTGCTCCAAGGGTGAGGGCTGGCTATTGGTCGCCCTGGAGGCACCTGTAGCCAGCTCTCATCCTCATTGAGCTGCTCCAAGGGTGAGGGCTGGCTAGGGGTCGCCCTGGAGGCACCTGTAGCCAGCTCTCATCCTCATTGAGCTTCTCCAAAGGTGAGGGCTGGCTAGGGGTCGCCCTGGAGGCACCTGTAGCCAGCTCTCATCCTCATTGAGCTATTCCAAGGGTGAGGGCTGGCTACGGGTATGCCCTGGAGGCACCTGTAGCCAGCTCTCATCCTCATTGAGCTATTCCAAGGGTGAGGGCTGGCTAGGGGTCGCCCTGGAGGCACCTGTAGCCAGCTCTCATCCTCATTGAGCTATTCCAAGGGTGAGGGCTGGCTACGTGTCGCCCTGGAGGCACCTGTAGCCAGCTCTCATCCTCATTGAGCGTGATAACGGACGCTGCGCTGAACGGCGGCGCATAGGAACGGGCGGTGAAATAAGCGCGCCAAAAAAACTATAAAGTTTACGTTTTTTTTTCCGTAATTCATCAGATGAGGGTGATAACGGACGCTGCGCTGAACGGCGGCGCGTAGGAACGGGCGGTGAAATAAGCGCGCCAAAAAAGCTATAAAGTGTACGTTTTTTTTCCATAATTCATTAGATGAGCGTGATAACGGAAGCTGCGTTGAACGGCGGCGCGTAGGAACGGGCGGTGAAATAAGCGCGCCAAAAAAACTATAAAGTTTACGTTTTTTTTCCGTAATTCATCAGATGAGCGTGATAACGGACGCTGCGTTGAATGGCGGCGCGTAGGAACGGGCGGTGAAATAAGCGCACCAAAAAAACTATAAAGTTTACGTTTTTTTCCATAATTCATTAGATGAGCGTGATAACGGAAGCTGCGCTGAACGGCGGCGCGTAGGAAAAGGCAGTGAAATAAGCGCGCCAAAAAAGCTATAAAGTTTCCTTTTTTTTCCGTAATTTATCAGATGAGCGTGATAACGGACGCAGCCCTTAACGGCGGCGTCAGAGCGACTTTTTTTTGTTGCAGATTGAATTTTAAGTGCTTTTGGTATCATCAAACCTGTAGCCAGCTCTCATCCTCATTGAGCTATTCCAAGTGAGGGCTGGCTAGGGGTCGCCCTGGAGGCACCTGTAGCCAGCTCTCATCCTCATTGAGCTATTCCAAGGGTGAGGGCTGGCTACGGGTCGCCCTGGAGGCACCTGTAGCCAGCTCTCATCCTCATTGAGCTATTCCAAGGGTGAGGGCTGGCTAGGGGTCGCCCTGGAGGCACCTGTAGCCAGCTCTCATCCTCATTGAGCTATTCCAAGGGTGAGGGCTGGCTAGGGGTCGCCCTGGAGGCACCTGTAGCCAGCTCTCATCCTCATTGAGCTGCTCCAAGGGTGAGGGCTGGCTAGGGGTCGCCCTGGAGGCACCTGTAGCCAGCTCTCATCAAGAAAAAGCTACGCCTACTAAGTTGCATTAACCAATCGGAGCAGATTCATGATTTACATTGAAATAAACCATTCACTGACAAGTGCATCATTTTAGGAAAAGGAAAAGGAGTTTTGGAGGGAAGTTTAATTTGATCCAGTGCTCAGGAGCAACAAGGGTGATTAGTGCACAAGAGAAGCTGTGACCTTAGCCAATTACAACCATGCCGCCCAAAAGAAGGTAAGTACACCTGGTGGGATAGTGAGTGGGAGGGAAATATGAATCTGCAGAGGTATGTGTTGCTTCTAGAAATACTCTTTCTGGACACCATTGCAGCATGCATTCTGGGGTACACTGAGACCATGGGAGTATTTGCAGAAGAGGTTAACATACAGCATGTATTGGGATCAGGTGCCTAACTATACTGCAGCATCATCTGAGCTTGTACTGGAATCAGGTGTATAAGTATACTTGTACTCATATAGCTTGTACTGGAATCAGGTGTATAAGTATACTTGTACTCATATAGCTTGTACTGGAATCAGGTGTATAAGTATACTTGTACTCATATAGTTTGTACTGGAATCAGGTGCCAAATCTGATGTCCTCTCTGTGACCTCTGCAAACTTTTTAGCTTGGTTGTATTACTTTGGTGGGGGGAGGGGGAAGGATTGCGGTGTGAAAGTGTATTATAACATCATGTTAAGGCTTGTAATTGTTCAGGCTCAGTCACAGAAAGGGTTTATGTTTTTGGCGCGGTCTTTCTGTATCTTTCAAAGTTTGCAGTGTGAAAAGGCTTTAAACTGTATATGTACTTGCTCGCTCACTCGTTTTTTCTCCTTTTTGACTGATAAATGAGTGCCGGTCATGTGCAAAACTGTATAAGCATTTGCATAGTCAATACCACATTAATTTTTTGCACGGTATCTTTGTCAATCTAAATAATTCTTGCAAAACCTCAGATTTGCGCAAGATCTAGGAACATGCATATGATAAAAAACCGCATGTGTTATGTGCACAATATTGCCACAATTTGTGTAGTATGCTATAAAAGTGCATTAACTTGTGCTAAACAATTGCTCCTTAAAAAATTGTGTACGTTTGTCCGTTTTTGTGACCAAAAATGAGGGCTGGCTATTGGTGGTCAAAATACACTCTAGAGCCAGCCCTCATCTTTTTAAAAAAATCTATGGCAATGATGAGATGTGCCTTTTCTCATGAGCTGTGTATTTGTTGTAAAAAAAAATCAGATTTTTGAAATCCAGTTATCCTGCTGAAACATAAAAAATGCTGGTTGATATTAGTGGGTGGAAAAGCTAGATTCTCACTGATATTGTTCCTGATCTTCCATTTTTCTTTTTTACAGCGGCTTCAGGATGCTGAAGACATGTCCACTATGTTACAAAGCATTTACTCAACTGTCACAGCACCTTACACAACAATGCCTTAGATGCTGTACACAAGAGGAGAAGGATGCGCTAGTGAAAGAATCTAGAAACTCACTGATAGCAATTGCAACAAAAGGAACATATATCCCTTATGACAAGATTCCAGAGATCACTACAAAGGACGATCTTATCTCCTTCCTGGAGGACAGAGGGTTTATAGTACCCGAGAAACCAACTATGGCCAGGTATGCCCCACTAGCATCTTATTCTTTGAATACTGATGTTCATACTTGTGTAAGCTTTATAGATTTGCATATATGTTCTGAACTATGCCAAATAATCACGTGTATTTTATATTTACAGGATTGTTGAAGATGAGGGGGCATCACCTGTGCAGGAGGAGCTGACAGCCAGTGAGCAAGAGCTGCCTAATGAGGAGGAAGTGCTGCCTGTTGAGGAGGAAATGTCTACAGTCATCGAGGAGGAGTCGCCCGTCCCAGAGGAAGAGCCGCCCGTCCCAGAGGAAGAGCCGCCCGTCCCAGAGGAAGAGCTGTCCGTCACAGAGGAAGAGCCGTCCGTCACAGAGGAAGAGCCGTCCGTCACAGAGGAAGAGCCGCCCGTCACAGTGGAAGAGCCGCCCGTCACAGTGGAAGAGCCGCCCGTCCCAGAGGAAGAGCCGCCCGTCCCAGAGGAAGAGCCGCCCGTCCCAGAGGAAGAGCCGTCCGTCACAGTGGAAGAGCCGTCCGTCCCAGAGGAAGAGCCGCCCGTCACAGTGGAAGAGCCGCCCGTCCCAGAGGAAGAGCTGCCCGTCCCAGAGGAAGAGCCGCCCGTCCCAGAGGAAGAGCCGCCCGTCCCAGAGGAAGAGCCGCCCGTCCCAGAGGAAGAGCCGCCCATCCCAGAGGAAGAGCCGCCCGTCCCAGAGGAAGAGCCGCCCGTCCCAGAGGAAGAGCCGTCCGTCACAGAGGAAGAGCCGTCCGTCACAGAGGAAGAGCCGCCCGTCACAGTGGAAGAGCCGTCCGTCACAGAGGAAGAGCCGCCCGTTCCAGAGGATTATGATATCTACAGGTCAGTGTAAATTTATACAAGGAATTTACTTTAATCCCTTGCTCAAACATTGCCTTGGCCTCAGCACATCCTGGCTTTTAGGCCACTTTAAAAAATTGTCAACACTGCTGGCCTACTCAAGATTGTACTTCACGTATCTAAGGATTTTTATAATTTACAGGACTGTTGAAGATGAGAAGCCATCTACATCAACTGGCACATCGGCACGCCGAGCCATATCAAATCCTGAATTGGTGCATCTTTCAGCTGCAGAAGACTATACATCCTCTGAAACATCCGACAGTGAAGCCGATCAACAACCAGAGACCAGAGAAAGAGAGGAAAATACCAGCCAAACAGATGAAGACAGGCCGAGGTCAGTTAGTGTGTGTAACATTCTCACTCATCATGCTTTTATATATATATACATATCTATATATATCTATATATATATATATATATATTGAGCAAAAAAACAATACAAATAATGTTTAACTGGGACAATTAATAGCATATCCCACAACTTTACAGCCCTTACAAAGTAATTTTTTCTCCTATTTTAGGCAATAGATTTCCCTTCCATTGCAGCCATAAAACAGGATGCCAAAAAAGTGCCCTACACATAGACAGCTCTGTGGGGCACACAGCTTTGGCGGGGCATACTAAAATGCACTGCCATTACGATTTTCATCTGTGGGCCAGTAGAGGATGATGTACTAGCTTTACCCACAGATGAACTTCAGAACACGCAGTGTTCAGCAGTGGATGCTGCGTATAAAGGGCAGGCAGCCAGCAAAGTGCTGCTGCCAGTCAGAGCACTGGGGTCCACAGAAATCGGGCCTGGGGACACAGAAATGTTTACCACCCCTGACAACGGTGAGTGGAACCCCCAGCTGTCAAGGTCCCCGACATTTCCCCAGATTCTTCCACTGGGTGAGGGCCCCATGAATGCGTCGTTACAGGGAACCCTGGACTCACAGGCCCCATAGCGGCTGCATAGTCTACTGCCATTGGCAGGACGTCACTATATATATGCTGTATATGCTTACACAGTATTTTTCTCAAAGTTCTAATTTGTTTCTACTCTGACCTGTTGTTCTTTCTTCCAAATTTGTAGGATGACAAGCCAGAAATGGACTGTTGACAAGAGGATCAAAATGAAAGATGCAGGTTATTATGATCACCATTCTCTGTCTCATCCAATATTAAAAGGTTTTTCCTCTTATTTGCAGAACCATTGCAAGCTGGAAAGATACAAACAAATTGTTGAAAATGTGTCAAGGTTTTTATACTTTATGAACAAACGCCGTGTGAGCCTCAACTTTGCGACAAAGATTGAAAACGCCCATTTATTTTTCAAAAACCTTCAAGATCTCGGTCTGTGCAACCAAACTGTCACCAACTACATTAAGAATGTCCGGAAATTTGTACATTATCAACTATTTGCAACCAATTTACGCGATAAAAATGAAAAACTCTTCAAGGCAATGAAGTATTTCCAGTATGTGACTGCGGATATTCAGAAGAAATTTTCCAAGGGAGTTGCAAAAGAAGTTGTCAGCAAAAGGTATGTCAGCTAATTTTTATCCTTTCAGATGTATGCACAATTATTATTTTTTCTCTTTTCTCTCTCCCGCCAGGATTTTTCATACAAGACTTAAAAATAGGCCTCACCTATCAGTCACATTTATTAATCTTTCTCTTAGGTACCTGGAGTTGCATAAATTGGACAAAACACCTCAGCAATGCCAGGAGATCCTGACCGTTGCAAAGCCAGCTTTCCTGCAAGCCATCGAGGATGTCCAAGGAGGATCCCGAAATGAAGTGCATCAGTTGGAGATTCTCTATTACCTTGAGGCCTTAATCATACTAAAACACTTACAAAGACCAGGAGTTGTCAGAAACATGACGGTAAGTAACAACCTACTCATTATCCTGATTTAAAGCCACATGTCTATCTAACTTTCCCATGTCTTGACTCACAGGTTTCTGAGTGGACAGAGAGGATGCGTCACATCTATCAAAATGAACAGCTAATAATTGTCGGAGTTAAATCCCATAAGACTGCTGCCCACCAAGTAGCCTGTTTTGTGCTTACTGAAGAAGAAGAAAAGGTAAGATGTTCCTGTCACTACGATGGCACCCACATTAGAGAGGGATCTGTTAGTTGTCATGACTTCAACCCGTAGGATTAGTGGCATTCTGTCCCTTTTAGTAGATCCTCCCTTTAACCAGATTTTACAGGACAACTTGGTGCTACATCCTCATGCAGGTGTGTTGGGAGTCTTTCCCTTATTTCCCTGCAGTATCCAGTATGCTAAACCATAGTATCGGTGTCCAGAATAGTGCATTTTCTTAACAATAATGCTTGTTGCAGCAGCATCCAGAATGCATTATCAGTAGGAACAGATATGCTCTCCCTTATCACAGATGTTCTGCACTTTAAATGAATGGTGGGCAGTTTATAGTCTGACATATGTTTGGTGTGAGGTGACTTTTCTATATATTTAGATTATGTGGTTCCTATCATGCTCTGAAATCCAACTGAGGCGGAGGAGAGATACTGCCCTTTTAGTCTGTAGGTTTCGCTCTCCTGGTTAGGCACATCCCTCCCTCACGTTGGTGCGGTCATTGACTCCAGTAATTAATTTAGTCTATTTCAAATTTTCTTATCTTAATATTGAAGGGCCCAACTCAATTTTTATTAAGTGGTTTACTGTTTTTTGTTTTGTTTATTTACAGTGGTTTAACATCTACTTTAAAAAAGTGAGACGGGTGCTGGCCAAAAAAGACAGTCCAGATAAATTCTTCTTATCGACTACAGGAAGACAGATATATAATGTATCCACCGACCTTCATCGCTACCAGAAGAAGTAAGTCTTAAAAGTTAAAAATCCTACATATTAGATGTTGTGCCATGTATTTATGATCTACTCTATTACTATCTAGGTACAAACTTAAATCCATCTCTAGTCAGGTGGCAAGAAAAACTTGTGAAACATGGACCGTGTCACATTTAACAGAGACACAGAGGTATCTTTTCTCCAAATATCTCAGTCATTCCAACATGACAGCAGAGAGGAATTACAGAGAAAAAACGTTAGGAGACCTCTGCCAAGCATACACACTGGTCTTGGCAGCAGGGAAATCATCGGAAAATCAACCTCAACCCAGCAGCTCAAGGTAATTTATTGCAAAGCAGTTATGATCTATTTCACCAAATTGTTGATAAAATGTAATATTCTGTTTTCTATCTCCCCTAAAGAGAAGCAGAAGAGAGCAATGGAGAAGAGGAGCAAATGGTCCAGCAAGCTGAAGACTACAGTGCCCAGGGTGAAACAGAGGACCTCGGTGTGTCAAATTTAAATACTAAGACTCAAAGGTGGGTATATTATTAAATCAAGCAAGCTAGTAGGAGTTGGCAAACTGTACATAGCTTGTGATGTTATGGACAATGACTTGTTCTTCTGAGCATCCTCAGCACCTATACCCAGGCAAAGTGCTCTCAGTAGCGGCCACTTGTAGACAGTATGCGGAAGGGTATATTACAGGCGTTTATTGATGATATCTCCATCGCAGAACAAACCTCGATGCCTAAACTTTTAGGATTGATAGAAGATATCCTTATACCACTCTAAGTGCCCAGAAAATGTAATGTTATTATTTATATCAGGCGGAGAGCACCAATCGAACCTAGGGTCACAACAAGGTCCATGAAGACAGGGATGCAGTTGAGGAAAAGGAAACACCCAGGGTAATTGGTCAATATACTCATTCACATTGTCCTTGAACAATAAACATTTCGGTTTTAACATATGTATTCCCCTTCTTTCCTTTAAAGAGATTAAGAAGACGGCAGTGATCAGCTCCCAAGAAAGAATGAGGCGTTTCGGAGACTAAAGTTCCCGTCTTGTTAAAGTTTCTGAATTCATGTTTTATTTGTTTCTTTTCTATTGTAGGTTGTTCTACAATTCCAGGTGAACGGGGCCCTCGAAGCAATGGGAGAAGATTTTCTTTATTATAAACATTTGTACTGTTTGTATTAGTGTTAAAGGGATTCTGTCACCAGGTTTTAGCCATCTCATCTGAGCGCACCATAATGTGGACACAGACATCTTTATTCCAGTGATATATCACTTACTAGGCTGCTCAGTGTAGTTTGCATTAAAACACTGTTAAATCATCTGGAGATTATCATTAGAGCACTACTCCAGTAGTCCAGTCATACTTGGGAGCTGCCAAATCTGCAACAGAGAAAACAGTAATTTTATCAAAATGACAGCAAGGAGCTCAGTAAGTGAAACATTGCTGGATCAGGATTTCTATCTCTACATTATGCTGCTGTCCGATGGGATGTCAAAAACCTGGTGACAGAGTCCTTTTAATAACTATTTTAAAGATAAATATAAAGTGGAAGTCCTATGGCTATGATGAAACAATTCTGACAACTGTTCAAATGGCACAATCATTTACTACCGTCAGGTTTCTGAGCCGTTTAGTCTAATGCTTTGTCAGTATTACTAGAATCCATAATAATTTAA